>NW_026136807.1:0-129674 GCF_905237075.1 Dicentrarchus labrax
AAACTAAGTGAAAGAGCCACACCAAACCACTCTATAATGTACAAGTCGCCGCAGTGAGGCTTCCTGAGGTGGAAACTGTCAGATAAGTGCTTCTGGAAGAGAATGGCAGCTTGTGTGAAAAAGCTTGTTTTCTCAGCCTGAGAAGCTCATTCGGCACACTTAGGTGGAAAAACACCAAAGTCCCACAGAATTGCATGTGAAACAAGAAAAAGCCAGAATTACATGGGAAACGCAGAAAAGTCACTTTTAATAGTTTTGTGCATTACAGCCAAACTAAGTGACACAGCCACACAAAACCACTCTATAATGTACAAGTCGCCGCTGTGAGGCTTCCTGAGGTGGAAACTGGCACATAGGTGCTTCTGGAAGAGAATGGCAGCTTGTGTGAAAAAGCTTGTTTTCTCAGCCTGAGAAGCTCATTCGGCACACTTAGGTGGAAAAACACCAAAGTCCCACAGAATTGCATGTGAAACAAGAAAAAGCCAGAATTACATGGGAAACGCAGAAAAGTCACTTTAAATAGTTTTGTGCATTACAGCCAAACTAAGTGACAGAGCCACACCAAACCACTCTATAATGTACAAGTCGCCGCTGTGAGGCTTCCTGAGGTGGAAACTGGCACATAGGTGCTTCTGGAAGAGAATGGCAGCTTGTGAAAAAGCTTGTTTTCTCAGCCTGAGAAGCTCATTCGGCACACTTAGGTGGAAAAACACCAAAGTCCCACAGAATTGCATGTGAAACAACAAAAAGCCAGAATTACATGGGAAACGCAGAAAAGTCACTTTTAATAGTTTTTTGCATTACAGCCAAACTAAGTGACAGAGCCACACCAAACCACTCTATAATGTACAAGTCGCCGCTGTGAGGCTTCCTGAGGTGGAAACTGGCACATAGGTGCTTCTGGAAGAGAATGGCAGCTTGTGTGAAAAAGCTTGTTTTCTCAGCCTGAGAAGCTCATTGGGCACACTTAGGTGGAAAAACACCAAAGTCCCACAGAATTGCATGTGAAACAAGAAAAAGCCAGAATTACATGGGAAACGCAGAAAAGTCACTTTTAATAGTTTTGTGCATTACAGCCAAACTAAGTGACACAGCCACACAAAACCACTCTATAATGTACAAGTCGCCGCTGTGAGGCTTCCTGAGGTGGAAACTGGCACATAGGTGCTTCTGGAAGAGAATGGCAGCTTGTGTGAAAAAGCTTGTTTTCTCAGCCTGAGAAGCTCATTGGGCACACTTAGGTGGAAAAACACCAAAGTCCCACAGAATTGCATGTGAAACAAGAAAAAGCCAGAATTACATGGGAAACGCAGAAAAGTCACTTTTAATAGTTTTTGCATTACAGCCAAACTAAGTGACACAGCCACACAAAACCACTCTATAATGTACAAGTCGCCGCTGTGAGGCTTCCTGAGGTGGAAACTGGCACATAGGTGCTTCTGGAAGAGAATGGCAGCTTGTGTGAAAAAGCTTGTTTTCTCAGCCTGAGAAGCTCATTCAGCACACTTAGGTGGAAAAACACCAAAGTCCCACAGAATTGCATGTGAAACAAGAAAAAGCCAGAATTACATGGGAAACGCAGAAAAGTCACTTTTAATAGTTTTGTGCATTACAGCCAAACTAAGTGACACAGCCACACAAAACCACTCTATAATGTACAAGTCGCCGCTGTGAGGCTTCCTGAGGTGGAAACTGGCACATAGGTGCTTCTGGAAGAGAATGGCAGCTTGTGTGAAAAAGCTTGTTTTCTCAGCCTGAGAAGCTCATTGGGCACACTCTAGGTGGAAAAAACACCAAAGTCCCACAGAATTGCATGTGAAACAACAAAAAGCCAGAATTACATGGGAAACGCAGAAAAGTCACTTTTAATAGTTTTGTGCATTACAGCCAAACTAAGTGACAGAGCCACACCAAACCACTATATAATGTACAAGTCGCCGCTGTGAGGCTTCCTGAGGTGGAAACTGTCAGATAGGTGCTTCTGGAAGAGAATGGCAGCTTGTGTGAAAAAGCTTGTTTTCTCAGCCTGAGAAGCTCATTGGGCACACTTAGGTGGAAAAACACCAAAGTCCCACAGAATTGCATGTGAAACAATCAAAAGCCAGAATTACATGGGAAACGCAGAAAAGTCACTTTTAATAGTTTTGGGCATTACAGCCAAACTAAGTGACAGAGCCACACAAAACCACTCTATAATGTACAAGTCGCCGCTGTGAGGCTTCCTGAGGTGGAAACTGTAAGATAGGTGCTTCTGGAAGAGAATGGCAGCTTGTGTGAAAAAGCTTGTTTTCTCAGCCTGAGAAGCTCATTCGGCACACTTAGGTGGAAAAACACCAAAGTCCCACAGAATTGCATGTGAAACAAGAAAAAGCCAGAATTACATGGGAAAAGCAGAAAAGTCACTTTTAATAGTTTTGTGCATTACAGCCAAACTAAGTGACAGAGCCACACCAAACCACTCTATAATGTACAAGTCGCCGCTGTGAGGCTTCCTGAGGTGGAAACTGGCACATAGGTGCTTCTGGAAGAGAATGGCAGCTTGTGTGAAAAAGCTTGTTTTCTCAGCCTGAGAAGCTCATTCAGCACACTTAGGTGGAAAAACACCAAAGTCCCACAGAATTGCATGTGAAACAACAAAAAGCCAGAATTACATGGGAAACGCAGAAAAGTCACTTTTAATAGTTTTGTGCATTACAGCCAAACTAAGTGACAGAGCCACACAAAACCACTCTATAATGTACAAGTCGCGGCTGTGAGGCTTCCTGAGGTGGAAACTGTCAGATAGGTGCTTCTGGAAGAGAATGGCAGCTTGTGTGAAAAAGCTTGTTTTCTCAGCCTGAGAAGCTCATTCAGCACACTTAGGTGGAAAAACACCAAAGTCCCACAGAATTGCATGTGAAACAACAAAAAGCCAGAATTACATGGGAAACGCAGAAAAGTCACTTTTAATAGTTTTGTGCATTACAGCCAAACTAAGTGACAGAGCCACACCAAACCACTCTATAATGTACAAGTCGCCGCTGTGAGGCTTCCTGAGGTGGAAACTGGCACATAGGTGCTTCTGGAAGAGAATGGCAGCTTGTGTGAAAAAGCTTGTTTTCTCAGCCTGAGAAGCTCATTCAGCACACTTAGGTGGAAAAACACCAAAGTCCCACAGAATTGCATGTGAAACAAGAAAAGCCAGAATTACATGGGAAACGCAGAAAAGTCACTTTTAATAGTTTTTTGCATTACAGCCAAACTAAGTGACAGAGCCACACCAAACCACTCTATAATGTACAAGTCGCCGCTGTGAGGCTTCCTGAGGTGGAAACTGTCAGATAGGTGCTTCTGGAAGAGAATGGCAGCTTGTGTGAAAAAGCTTGTTTTCTCAGCCTGAGAAGCTCATTCAGCACACTTAGGTGGAAAAACACCAAAGTCCCACAGAATTGCATGTGAAACAAGAAAAAGCCAGAATTACATGGGAAACGCAGAAAAGTCACTTTTAATAGTTTTGTGCATTACAGCCAAACTAAGTGACAGAGCCACACCAAACCACTCTATAATGTACAAGTCGCCGCTGTGAGGCTTCCTGAGGTGGAAACTGTCAGATAGGTGCTTCTGGAAGAGAATGGCAGCTTGTGTGAAAAAGCTTGTTTTCTCAGCCTGAGAAGCTCATTCGGCACACTTAGGTGGAAAAACACCAAAGTCCCACAGAATTGCATGTGAAACAAGAAAAAGCCAGAATTACATGGGAAACGCAGAAAAGTCACTTTTAATAGTTTTGTGCATTACAGCCAAACTAAGTGACACAGCCACACAAAACCACTCTATAATGTACAAGTCGCCGCTGTGAGGCTTCCTGAGGTGGAAACTGGCACATAGGTGCTTCTGGAAGAGAATGGCAGCTTGTGTGAAAAAGCTTGTTTTCTCAGCCTGAGAAGCTCATTCGGCACACTTAGGTGGAAAAACACCAAAGTCCCACAGAATTGCATGTGAAACAACAAAAAGCCAGAATTACATGGGAAACACAGAAAAGTCACTTTTAATAGTTTTGTGCATTACAGCCAAACTAAGTGACAGAGCCACACCAAACCACTCTATAATGTACAAGTCGCCGCTGTGAGGCTTCCTGAGGTGGAAACTGTCAGATAGGTGCTTCTGGAAGAGAATGGCAGCTTGTGTGAAAAAGCTTGTTTTCTCAGCCTGAGAAGCTCATTCGGCACACTTAGGTGGAAAAACACCAAAGTCCCACAGAATTGCATGTGAAACAGGAAAAAGACAGAATTACATGGGAAACGCAAAAAGTCACTTTTAATAGTTTTGTCCATTACAGCTGAACTTTGTGAGAGAGCCACACCAAACCACTTCATGCATCAATTTCATAATGCCACTGTGAATCTTTGCAAGTCCAGAATTAATTATTCTGTGGTCAAGTCTGCCCTCTTCTGTCGAAAAAGTGTAATTTCAGTTGGAACACAGAGAACCACTCTATAATGTACAAGTCACCGCTGTGAAGCTTCCTGAGGTGGAAACTGGCAGATAGGTGCTTCTGGAAGAGAATGGCAGCTTGTGTGAAAAAGCTTGTTTTCTCAGCCTGAGAAGCTCATTCGGCACACTTAGGTGGAAAAACACCAAAGTCCCACAGAATTGCATGTGAAACAAGAAAAAGCCAGAATTACATGGGAAACGCAGAAAAGTCACTTTTAATAGTTTTTTGCATTACAGCCAAACTAAGTGACAGAGCCACACCAAACCACTCTATAATGTACAAGTCGCCGCTGTGAGGCTTCCTGAGGTGGAAACTGGCACATAGGTGCTTCTGGAAGAGAATGGCAGCTTGTGTGAAAAAGCTTGTTTTCTCAGCCTGAGAAGCTCATTCGGCAAACTTAGGTGGAAAAACACCAAAGTCCCACAGAATTGCATGTGAAACCAGAAAAAGCCAGAATTACATGGGAAACGCAGAAAAGTCACTTTTAATAGTTTTGTGCATTACAGCCAAACTAAGTGACAGAGCCACACCAAACCACTCTATAATGTACAAGTCGCCGCTGTGAGGCTTCCTGAGGTGGAAACTGGCACATAGGTGCTTCTGGAAGAGAATGGCAGCTTGTGTGAAAAAGCTTGTTTTCTCAGCCTGAGAAGCTCATTCAGCACACTTAGGTGGAAAAACACCAAAGTCCCACAGAATTGCATGTGAAACAACAAAAAGCCAGAATTACATGGGAAACGCAGAAAAGTCACTTTTAATAGTTTTGTGCATTACAGCCAAACTAAGTGACAGAGCCACACAAAACCACTCTATAATGTACAAGTCGCCGCTGTGAGGCTTCCTGAGGTGGAAACTGTAAGATAGGTGCTTCTGGAAGAGAATGGCAGCTTGTGTGAAAAAGCTTGTTTTCTCAGCCTGAGAAGCTCATTCAGCACACTTAGGTGGAAAAAACACCAAAGTCCCACAGAATTGCATGTGAAACAACAAAAAGCCAGAATTACATGGGAAACGCAGAAAAGTCACTTTTAATAGTTTTGTGCATTACAGCCAAACTAAGTGACAGAGCCACACAAAACCACTCTATAATGTACAAGTCGCCGCTGTGAGGCTTCCTGAGGTGGAAACTGTAAGATAGGTGCTTCTGGAAGAGAATGGCAGCTTGTGTGAAAAAGCTTGTTTTCTCAGCCTGAGAAGCTCATTCGGCACACTTAGGTGGAAAAACACCAAAGTCCCACAGAATTGCATGTGAAACAGGAAAAAGACAGAATTACATGGGAAACGCAAAAAAGTCACTTTTAATAGTTTTGTCCATTACAGCTGAACTTTGTGAGAGAGCCACACCAAACCACTTCATGCATCAATTTCATAATGCCACTGTGAATCTTTGCAAGTCCAGAATTAATTATTCTGTGGTCAAGTCTGCCCTCTTCTGTCGAAAAAGTGTAATTTCAGTTGGAACACAGAGAACCACTCTATAATGTACAAGTCACCGCTGTGAAGCTTCCTGAGGTGGAAACTGGCAGATAGGTGCTTCTGGAAGAGAATGGCAGCTTGTGTGAAAAAGCTTGTTTTCTCAGCCTGAGAAGCTCATTCGGCACACTTAGGTGGAAAAACACCAAAGTCCCACAGAATTGCATGTGAAACAAGAAAAAGCCAGAATTACATGGGAAACGCAGAAAAGTCACTTTTAATAGTTTTTGCATTACAGCCAAACTAAGTGACAGAGCCACACCAAACCACTCTATAATGTACAAGTCGCCGCTGTGAGGCTTCCTGAGGTGGAAACTGGCACATAGGTGCTTCTGGAAGAGAATGGCAGCTTGTGTGAAAAAGCTTGTTTTCTCAGCCTGAGAAGCTCATTCGGCAAACTTAGGTGGAAAAACACCAAAGTCCCACAGAATTGCATGTGAAACCAGAAAAAGCCAGAATTACATGGGAAACGCAGAAAAGTCACTTTTAATAGTTTTGTGCATTACAGCCAAACTAAGTGACAGAGCCACACCAAACCACTCTATAATGTACAAGTCGCCGCTGTGAGGCTTCCTGAGGTGGAAACTGGCACATAGGTGCTTCTGGAAGAGAATGGCAGCTTGTGTGAAAAAGCTTGTTTTCTCAGCCTGAGAAGCTCATTCAGCACACTTAGGTGGAAAAACACCAAAGTCCCACAGAATTGCATGTGAAACAACAAAAAGCCAGAATTACATGGGAAACGCAGAAAAGTCACTTTTAATAGTTTTGTGCATTACAGCCAAACTAAGTGACAGAGCCACACAAAACCACTCTATAATGTACAAGTCGCCGCTGTGAGGCTTCCTGAGGTGGAAACTGTAAGATAGGTGCTTCTGGAAGAGAATGGCAGCTTGTGTGAAAAAGCTTGTTTTCTCAGCCTGAGAAGCTCATTCAGCACACTTCGGTGGAAAAACACCAAAGTCCCACAGAATTGCATGTGAAACCAGAAAAAGCCAGAATTACATGGGAAACGCAGAAAAGTCACTTTTAATATTTTTGTCCATTACAGCCAAACTAAGCGAGAGAGCCACACCAAACCACTCTATAATGTACAAGTCGCCGCTGTGAGGCTTCCTGAGGTGGAAACTGGCACATAGCTGCTTCTGGAAGAGAATGGCAGCTTGTGTGAAAAAGCTTGTTTTCTCAGCCTGAGAAGCTCATTCGGCACACTTAGGTGGAAAAACACCAAAGTCCCACAGAATTGCATGTGAAACAACAAAACGCCAGAATTACATGGGAAACGCAGAAAAGTCACTTTTAATAGTTTTTTGCATTACAGCAGAACTAAGTGACAGAGCCACACCAAACCACTCTATAATGTACAAGTCGCCGCTGTGAGGCTTCCTGAGGTGGAAACTGGCACATAGGTGCTTCTGGAAGAGAATGGCAGCTTGTGTGAAAAAGCTTGTTTTCTCAGCCTGAGAAGCTCATTGGGCACACTTAGGTGGAAAAACACCAAAGTCCCACAGAATTGCATGTGAAACAACAAAAAGCCAGAATTACATGGGAAACGCAGAAAAGTCACTTTTAATAGTTTTGTGCATTACAGCCAAACTAAGTGACACAGCCACACAAAACCACTCTATAATGTACAAGTCGCCGCTATGAGGCTTCCTGAGGTGGAAACTGGCACATAGGTGCTTCTGGAAGAGAATGGCAGCTTGTGTGAAAAAGCTTGTTTTCTCAGCCTGAGAAGCTCATTCAGCACACTTAGGTGGAAAAACACCAAAGTCCCACAGAATTGCATGTGAAACAAGAAAAAGCCAGAATTACATGGGAAACGCAGAAAAGTCACTTTTAATAGTTTTGTGCATTACAGCCAAACTAAGTGACACAGCCACACAAAACCACTCTATAATGTACAAGTCGCCGGCTGTGAGGCTTCCTGAGGTGGAAACTGGCACATAGGTGCTTCTGGAAGAGAATGGCAGCTTGTGTGAAAAAGCTTGTTTTCTCAGCCTGAGAAGCTCATTGGGCACACTTAGGTGGAAAAACACCAAAGTCCCACAGAATTGCATGTGAAACAACAAAAAGCCAGAATTACATGGGAAACGCAGAAAAGTCACTTTTAATAGTTTTGTGCATTACAGCCAAACTAAGTGACAGAGCCACACCAAACCACTATATAATGTACAAGTCGCCGCTGTGAGGCTTCCTGAGGTGGAAACTGTCAGATAGGTGCTTCTGGAAGAGAATGGCAGCTTGTGTGAAAAAGCTTGTTTTCTCAGCCTGAGAAGCTCATTGGGCACACTTAGGTGGAAAAACACCAAAGTCCCACAGAATTGCATGTGAAACAATCAAAAGCCAGAATTACATGGGAAACGCAGAAAAGTCACTTTTAATATTTTTGTCCATTACAGCCAAACTAAGCGAGAGAGCCACACCAAACCACTCTATAATGTACAAGTCGCCGCTGTGAGGCTTCCTGAGGTGGAAACTGGCACATAGCTGCTTCTGGAAGAGAATGGCAGCTTGTGTGAAAAAGCTTGTTTTCTCAGCCTGAGAAGCTCATTCAGCACACTTAGGTGGAAAAACACCAAAGTCCCACAGAATTGCATGTGAAACAAGAAAAAGCCAGAATTACATGGGAAACGCAGAAAAGTCACTTTTAATAGTTTTGTGCATTACAGCCAAACTAAGTGACAGAGCCACACCAAACCACTCTATAATGTACAAGTCGCCGCTGTGAGGCTTCCTGAGGTGGAAACTGGCACATAGGTGCTTCTGGAAGAGAATGGCAGCTTGTGTGAAAAAGCTTGTTTTCTCAGCCTGAGAAGCTCATTCAGCACACTTAGGTGGAAAAAACACCAAAGTCCCACAGAATTGCATGTGAAACAACAAAAAGCCAGAATTACATGGGAAACGCAGAAAAGTCACTTTTAATAGTTTTGTGCATTACAGCCAAACTAAGTGACAGAGCCACACAAAACCACTCTATAATGTACAAGTCGCCGCTGTGAGGCTTCCTGAGGTGGAAACTGTAAGATAGGTGCTTCTGGAAGAGAATGGCAGCTTGTGTGAAAAAGCTTGTTTTCTCAGCCTGAGAAGCTCATTCGGCACACTTAGGTGGAAAAACACCAAAGTCCCACAGAATTGCATGTGAAACAGGAAAAAGACAGAATTACATGGGAAACGCAAAAAAGTCACTTTTAATAGTTTTGTCCATTACAGCTGAACTTTGTGAGAGAGCCACACCAAACCACTTCATGCATCAATTTCATAATGCCACTGTGAATCTTTGCAAGTCCAGAATTAATTATTCTGTGGTCAAGTCTGCCCTCTTCTGTCGAAAAAGTGTAATTTCAGTTGGAACACAGAGAACCACTCTATAATGTACAAGTCACCGCTGTGAAGCTTCCTGAGGTGGAAACTGGCACATAGGTGCTTCTGGAAGAGAATGGCAGCTTGTGTGAAAAAGCTTGTTTTCTCTGCCTGAGAAGCTCATTCGGCACACTTAGGTGGAAAAACACCAAAGTCCCACAGAATTGCATGTGAAACAAGAAAAAGCCAGAATTACATGGGAAACGCAGAAAAGTCACTTTTAATAGTTTTTTGCATTACAGCCAAACTAAGTGAAACCACTCTATAATGTACAAGTCGCCGCTGTGAGGCTTCCTGAGGTGGAAACTGGCACATAGGTGCTTCTGGAAGAGAATGGCAGCTTGTGTGAAAAAGCTTGTTTTCTCAGCCTGAGAAGCTCATTCGGCAAACTTAGGTGGAAAAACACCAAAGTCCCACAGAATTGCATGTGAAACCAGAAAAAGCCAGAATTACATGGGAAACGCAGAAAAGTCACTTTTAATAGTTTTGTGCATTACAGCCAAACTAAGTGACAGAGCCACACCAAACCACTCTATAATGTACAAGTCGCCGCTGTGAGGCTTCCTGAGGTGGAAACTGGCACATAGGTGCTTCTGGAAGAGAATGGCAGCTTGTGTGAAAAAGCTTGTTTTCTCAGCCTGAGAAGCTCATTCAGCACACTTAGGTGGAAAAACACCAAAGTCCCACAGAATTGCATGTGAAACAACAAAAAGCCAGAATTACATGGGAAACGCAGAAAAGTCACTTTTAATAGTTTTGTGCATTACAGCCAAACTAAGTGAAAGAGCCACACAAAACCACTCTATAATGTACAAGTCGCCGCTGTGAGGCTTCCTGAGGTGGAAACTGTAAGATAGGTGCTTCTGGAAGAGAATGGCAGCTTGTGTGAAAAAGCTTGTTTTCTCAGCCTGAGAAGCTCATTCAGCACACTTCGGTGGAAAAACACCAAAGTCCCACAGAATTGCATGTGAAACCAGAAAAAGCCAGAATTACATGGGAAACGCAGAAAAGTCACTTTTAATATTTTTGTCCATTACAGCCAAACTAAGCGAGAGAGCCACACCAAACCACTCTATAATGTACAAGTCGCCGCTGTGAGGCTTCCTGAGGTGGAAACTGGCACATAGCTGCTTCTGGAAGAGAATGGCAGCTTGTGTGAAAAAGCTTGTTTTCTCAGCCTGAGAAGCTCATTGGGCACACTTAGGTGGAAAAACACCAAAGTCCCACAGAATTGCATGTGAAACAACAAAAAGCCAGAATTACATGGGAAACGCAGAAAAGTCACTTTTAATAGTTTTGTGCATTACAGCCAAACTAAGTGACAGAGCCACACCAAACCACTATATAATGTACAAGTCGCCGCTGTGAGGCTTCCTGAGGTGGAAACTGTCAGATAGGTGCTTCTGGAAGAGAATGGCAGCTTGTGTGAAAAAGCTTGTTTTCTCAGCCTGAGAAGCTCATTGGGCACACTTAGGTGGAAAAACACCAAAGTCCCACAGAATTGCATGTGAAACAATCAAAAGCCAGAATTACATGGGAAACGCAGAAAAGTCACTTTTAATATTTTTGTCCATTACAGCCAAACTAAGCGAGAGAGCCACACCAAACCACTCTATAATGTACAAGTCGCCGCTTGAGGCTTCCTGAGGTGGAAACTGGCACATAGGTGCTTCTGGAAGAGAATGGCAGCTTGTGTGAAAAAGCTTGTTTTCTCAGCCTGAGAAGCTCATTCGGCACACTTAGGTGGAAAAACACCAAAGTCCCACAGAATTGCATGTGAAACCAGAAAAAGCCAGAATTACATGGGAAACGCAGAAAAGTCACTTTTAATAGTTTTGTGCATTACAGCCAAACTAAGTGACAGAGCCACACCAAACCACTCTATAATGTACAAGTCGCCGCTGTGAGGCTTCCTGAGGTGGAAACTGGCACATAGGTGCTTCTGGAAGAGAATGGCAGCTTGTGTGAAAAAGCTTGTTTTCTCAGCCTGAGAAGCTCATTCAGCACACTTAGGTGGAAAAACACCAAAGTCCCACAGAATTGCATGTGAAACAAGAAAAAGCCAGAATTACATGGGAAACGCAGAAAAGTCACTTTTAATAGTTTTGTGCATTACAGCCAAACTAAGTGACAGAGCCACACCAAACCACTCTATAATGTACAAGTCGCCGCTGTGAGGCTTCCTGAGGTGGAAACTGGCACATAGGTGCTTCTGGAAGAGAATGGCAGCTTGTGTGAAAAAGCTTGTTTTCTCAGCCTGAGAAGCTCATTCAGCACACTTAGGTGGAAAAACACCAAAGTCCCACAGAATTGCATGTGAAACAACAAAAAGCCAGAATTACATGGGAAACGCAGAAAAGTCACTTTTAATAGTTTTGTGCATTACAGCCAAACTAAGTGACAGAGCCACACAAAACCACTCTATAATGTACAAGTCGCCGCTGTGAGGCTTCCTGAGGTGGAAACTGTAAGATAGGTGCTTCTGGAAGAGAATGGCAGCTTGTGTGAAAAAGCTTGTTTTCTCAGCCTGAGAAGCTCATTCGGCACACTTAGGTGGAAAAACACCAAAGTCCCACAGAATTGCATGTGAAACAGGAAAAAGACAGAATTACATGGGAAACGCAAAAAAGTCACTTTTAATAGTTTTGTCCATTACAGCTGAACTTTGTGAGAGAGCCACACCAAACCACTTCATGCATCAATTTCATAATGCCACTGTGAAGCTTTGCAAGTCCAGAATGAATTATTCTGTGGTCAAGTCTGCCCTCTTCTGTCGAAAAAGTGTAATTTCAGTTGGAACACAGAGAACCACTCTATAATGTACAAGTCACCGCTGTGAAGCTTCCTGAGGTGGAAACTGGCAGATAGGTGCTTCTGGAAGAGAATGGCAGCTTGTGTGAAAAAGCTTGTTTTCTCAGCCTGAGAAGCTCATTCGGCACACTTAGGTGGAAAAACACCAAACTCCCACAGAATTGCATGTGAAACCAGAAAAAGCCAGAATTACATGGGAAACGCAGAAAAGTCACTTTTAATAGTTTTCTGCATTACAGCCAAACTAAGTGACACAGCCACACAAAACCACTCTATAATGTACAAGTCGCCGCTGTGAGGCTTCCTGAGGTGGAAACTGTCAGAGAGGTGCTTCTGGAAGAGAATGGCAGCTTGTGTGAAAAAGCTTGTTTTCTCAGCCTGAGAAGCTCATTGGGCACACTTAGGTGGAAAAACACCAAAGTCCCACAGAATTGCATGTGAAACAACAAAAAGCCAGAATTACATGGGAAACGCAGAAAAGTCACTTTTAATAGTTTTGTGCATTACAGCCAAACTAAGTGACAGAGCCACACCAAACCACTCTATAATGTACAAGTCGCCGCTGTGAGGCTTCCTGAGGTGGAAACTGTCAGATAGGTGCTTCTGGAAGAGAATGGCAGCTTGTGTGAAAAAGCTTGTTTTCTCAGCCTGAGAAGCTCATTGGGCACACTTAGGTGGAAAAACACCAAAGTCCCACAGAATTGCATGTGAAACAAGAAAAAGCCAGAATTACATGGGAAACGCAGAAAAGTCACTTTTAATAGTTTTGTGCATTACAGCCAAACTAAGTGACAGAGCCACACCAAACCACTCTATAATGTACAAGTCGCCGCTGTGAGGCTTCCTGAGGTGGAAACTGTAAGATAGGTGCTTCTGGAAGAGAATGGCAGCTTGTGTGAAAAAGCTTGTTTTCTCAGCCTGAGAAGCTCATTGGGCACACTTAGGTGGAAAAACACCAAAGTCCCACAGAACTGCATGTGAAACCAGAAAAAGCCAGAATTACATGGGAAACGCAGAAAAGTCACTTTTAATAGTTTTTTGCATTACAGCAGAACTAAGTGACAGAGCCACACCAAACCACTCTATAATGTACAAGTCGCCGCTGTGAGGCTTCCTGAGGTGGAAACTGGCACATAGGTGCTTCTGGAAGAGAATGGCAGCTTGTGTGAAAAAGCTTGTTTTCTCAGCCTGAGAAGCTCATTGGGCACACTTAGGTGGAAAAACACCAAAGTCCCACAGAATTGCATGTGAAACAACAAAAAGCCAGAATTACATGGGAAACGCAGAAAAGTCACTTTTAATAGTTTTGTGCATTACAGCCAAACTAAGTGACACAGCCACACAAAACCACTCTATAATGTACAAGTCGCCGCTGTGAGGCTTCCTGAGGTGGAAACTGGCACATAGGTGCTTCTGGAAGAGAATGGCAGCTTGTGTGAAAAAGCTTGTTTTCTCAGCCTGAGAAGCTCATTCAGCACACTTAGGTGGAAAAACACCAAAGTCCCACAGAATTGCATGTGAAACAAGAAAAAGCCAGAATTACATGGGAAACGCAGAAAAGTCACTTTTAATAGTTTTGTGCATTACAGCCAAACTAAGTGACAGAGCCACACCAAACCACTATATAATGTACAAGTCGCCGCTGTGAGGCTTCCTGAGGTGGAAACTGTAAGATAGGTGCTTCTGGAAGAGAATGGCAGCTTGTGTGAAAAGCTTGTTTTCTCAGCCTGAGAAGCTCATTGGGCACACTTAGGTGGAAAAACACCAAAGTCCCACAGAATTGCATGTGAAACCAGAAAAAGCCAGAATTACATGGGAAACGCAGAAAAGTCACTTTTAATAGTTTTGTGCATTACAGCCAAACTAAGTGACAGAGCCACACCAAACCACTCTATAATGTACAAGTCGCTGCTGTGAGGCTTCCTGAGGTGGAAACTGTCAGATAGGTGCTTCTGGAAGAGAATGGCAGCTTGTGTGAAAAAGCTTGTTTTCTCAGCCTGAGAAGCTCATTGGGCACACTTAGGTGGAAAAACACCAAAGTCCCACAGAATTGCATGTGAAACAATCAAAAGCCAGAATTACATGGGAAACGCAGAAAAGTCACTTTTAATAGTTTTGTGCATTACAGCCAAACTAAGTGACAGAGCCACACCAAACCACTCTATAATGTACAAGTCGCCGCTGTGAGGCTTCCTGAGGTGGAAACTGTCAGATAGGTGCTTCTGGAAGAGAATGGCAGCTTGTGTGAAAAAGCTTGTTTTCTCAGCCTGACAAGCTCATTGGGCACACTTAGGTGGAAAAACACCAAAGTCCCACAGAATTGCATGTGAAACAAGAAAAAGCCAGAATTACATGGGAAACGCAGAAAAGTCACTTTTAATAGTTTTGTGCATTACAGCCAAACTAAGTGACACAGCCACACAAAACCACTCTATAATGTACAAGTCGCCGCTGTGAGGCTTCCTGAGGTGGAAACTGGCACATAGGTGCTTCTGGAAGAGAATGGCAGCTTGTGTGAAAAAGCTTGTTTTCTCAGCCTGAGAAGCTCATTCGGCACACTTAGGTGGAAAAACACCAAAGTCCCACAGAATTGCATGTGAAACAAGAAAAAGCCAGAATTACATGGGAAACGCAGAAAAGTCACTTTTAATAGTTTTTTGCATTACAGCCAAACTAAGTGACAGAGCCACACCAAACCACTCTATAATGTACAAGTCGCCGCTGTGAGGCTTCCTGAGGTGGAAACTGTCAGATAGGTGCTTCTGGAAGAGAATGGCAGCTTGTGTGAAAAAGCTTGTTTTCTCAGCCTGAGAAGCTCATTCAGCACACTTAGGTGGAAAAACACCAAAGTCCCACAGAATTGCATGTGAAACAACAAAAAGCCAGAATTACATGGGAAACGCAGAAAAGTCACTTTTAATAGTTTTGTGCATTACAGCCAAACTAAGTGACAGAGCCACACCAAACCACTCTATAATGTACAAGTCGCCGCAGTGAGGCTTCCTGAGGTGGAAACTGTCAGATAAGTGCTTCTGGAAGAGAATGGCAGCTTGTGTGAAAAAGCTTGTTTTCTCAGCCTGAGAAGCTCATTCGGCACACTTAGGTGGAAAAACACCAAAGTCCCACAGAATTGCATGTGAAACAAGAAAAAGCCAGAATTACATGGGAAACGCAGAAAAGTCACTTTTAATAGTTTTGTGCATTACAGCCAAACTAAGTGACACAGCCACACAAAACCACTCTATAATGTACAAGTCGCCGCTGTGAGGCTTCCTGAGGTGGAAACTGGCACATAGGTGCTTCTGGAAGAGAATGGCAGCTTGTGTGAAAAAGCTTGTGTTCTCAGCCTGAGAAGCTCATTCGGCACACTTAGGTGGAAAAACACCAAAGTCCCACAGAATTGCATGTGAAACAACAAAAAGCCAGAATTACATGGGAAACACAGAAAAGTCACTTTTAATAGTTTTGTGCATTACAGCCAAACTAAGTGACAGAGCCACACCAAACCACTCTATAATGTACAAGTCGCCGCTGTGAGGCTTCCTGAGGTGGAAACTGGCACATAGGTGCTTCTGGAAGAGAATGGCAGCTTGTGTGAAAAAGCTTGTTTTCTCAGCCTGAGAAGCTCATTCGGCACACTTAGGTGGAAAAACACCAAAGTCCCACAGAATTGCATGTGAAACAACAAAACGCCAGAATTACATGGGAAACGCAGAAAAGTCACTTTTAATAGTTTTTTGCATTACAGCAGAACTAAGTGACAGAGCCACACCAAACCACTCTATAATGTACAAGTCGCCGCTGTGAGGCTTCCTGAGGTGGAAACTGTCAGATAAGTGCTTCTGGAAGAGAATGGCAGCTTGTGTGAAAAAGCTTGTTTTCTCAGCCTGAGAAGCTCATTCGGCACACTTAGGTGGAAAAACACCAAAGTCCCACAGAATTGCATGTGAAACAACAAAACGCCAGAATTACATGGGAAACGCAGAAAAGTCACTTTTAATAGTTTTTTGCATTACAGCAGAACTAAGTGACAGAGCCACACCAAACCACTCTATAATGTACAAGTCGCCGCTGTGAGGCTTCCTGAGGTGGAAACTGTCAGATAAGTGCTTCTGGAAGAGAATGGCAGCTTGTGTGAAAAAAGCTTGTTTTCTCAGCCTGAGAAGCTCATTCGGCACACTTAGGTGGAAAAACACCAAAGTCCCACAGAATTGCATGTGAAACAAGAAAAAGCCAGAATTACATGGGAAACGCAGAAAAGTCACTTTTAATAGTTTTGTGCATTACAGCCAAACTAAGTGACACAGCCACACAAAACCACTCTATAATGTACAAGTCGCCGCTGTGAGGCTTCCTGAGGTGGAAACTGGCACATAGGTGCTTCTGGAAGAGAATGGCAGCTTGTGTGAAAAAGCTTGTTTTCTCAGCCTGAGAAGCTCATTCGGCACACTTAGGTGGAAAAACACCAAAGTCCCACAGAATTGCATGTGAAACAACAAAACGCCAGAATTACATGGGAAACGCAGAAAAGTCACTTTTAATAGTTTTTGCATTACAGCAGAACTAAGTGACAGAGCCACACCAAACCACTCTATAATGTACAAGTCGCCGCTGTGAGGCTTCCTGAGGTGGAAACTGGCACATAGGTGCTTCTGGAAGAGAATGGCAGCTTGTGTGAAAAAGCTTGTTTTCTCAGCCTGAGAAGCTCATTGGGCACACTTAGGTGGAAAAACACCAAAGTCCCACAGAATTGCATGTGAAACAACAAAAAGCCAGAATTACATGGGAAACGCAGAAAAGTCACTTTTAATAGTTTTGTGCATTACAGCCAAACTAAGTGACACAGCCACACAAAACCACTCTATAATGTACAAGTCGCCGCTGTGAGGCTTCCTGAGGTGGAAACTGGCACATAGGTGCTTCTGGAAGAGAATGGCAGCTTGTGTGAAAAAGCTTGTTTTCTCAGCCTGAGAAGCTCATTGGGCACACTTAGGTGGAAAAACACCAAAGTCCCACAGAATTGCATGTGAAACAAGAAAAAGCCAGAATTACATGGGAAACGCAGAAAAGTCACTTTTAATAGTTTTGTGCATTACAGCCAAACTAAGTGACACAGCCACACAAAACCACTCTATAATGTACAAGTCGCCGCTGTGAGGCTTCCTGAGGTGGAAACTGGCACATAGGTGCTTCTGGAAGAGAATGGCAGCTTGTGTGAAAAAGCTTGTTTTCTCAGCCTGAGAAGCTCATTCAGCACACTTAGGTGGAAAAACACCAAAGTCCCACAGAATTGCATGTGAAACAAGAAAAAGCCAGAATTACATGGGAAACGCAGAAAAGTCACTTTTAATAGTTTTGTGCATTACAGCCAAACTAAGTGACACAGCCACACAAAACCACTCTATAATGTACAAGTCGCCGCTGTGAGGCTTCCTGAGGTGGAAACTGGCACATAGGTGCATCTGGAAGAGAATGGCAGCTTGTGTGAAAAAGCTTGTTTTCTCAGCCTGAGAAGCTCATTGGGCACACTTAGGTGGAAAAACACCAAAGTCCCACAGAATTGCATGTGAAACAACAAAAAGCCAGAATTACATGGGAAACGCAGAAAAGTCACTTTTAATAGTTTTGTGCATTACAGCCAAACTAAGTGACAGAGCCACACCAAACCACTATATAATGTACAAGTCGCCGCTGTGAGGCTTCCTGAGGTGGAAACTGTAAGATAGGTGCTTCTGGAAGAGAATGGCAGCTTGTGTGAAAAAGCTTGTTTTCTCAGCCTGAGAAGCTCATTGGGCACACTTAGGTGGAAAAACACCAAAGTCCCACAGAATTGCATGTGAAACCAGAAAAAGCCAGAATTACATGGGAAACGCAGAAAAGTCACTTTTAATAGTTTTGTGCATTACAGCCAAACTAAGTGACAGAGCCACACCAAACCACTCTATAATGTACAAGTCGCTGCTGTGAGGCTTCCTGAGGTGGAAACTGTCAGATAGGTGCTTCTGGAAGAGAATGGCAGCTTGTGTGAAAAAGCTTGTTTTCTCAGCCTGAGAAGCTCATTGGGCACACTTAGGTGGAAAAACACCAAAGTCCCACAGAATTGCATGTGAAACAATCAAAAGCCAGAATTACATGGGAAACGCAGAAAAGTCACTTTTAATAGTTTTGTGCATTACAGCCAAACTAAGTGACAGAGCCACACCAAACCACTCTATAATGTACAAGTCGCCGCTGTGAGGCTTCCTGAGGTGGAAACTGTCAGATAGGTGCTTCTGGAAGAGAATGGCAGCTTGTGTGAAAAAGCTTGTTTTCTCAGCCTGACAAGCTCATTGGGCACACTTAGGTGGAAAAACACCAAAGTCCCACAGAATTGCATGTGAAACAAGAAAAAGCCAGAATTACATGGGAAACGCAGAAAAGTCACTTTTAATAGTTTTGTGCATTACAGCCAAACTAAGTGACACAGCCACACAAAACCACTCTATAATGTACAAGTCGCCGCTGTGAGGCTTCCTGAGGTGGAAACTGGCACATAGGTGCTTCTGGAAGAGAATGGCAGCTTGTGTGAAAAAGCTTGTTTTCTCAGCCTGAGAAGCTCATTCGGCACACTTAGGTGGAAAAACACCAAAGTCCCACAGAATTGCATGTGAAACAAGAAAAAGCCAGAATTACATGGGAAACGCAGAAAAGTCACTTTTAATAGTTTTTGCATTACAGCCAAACTAAGTGACAGAGCCACACCAAACCACTCTATAATGTACAAGTCGCCGCTGTGAGGCTTCCTGAGGTGGAAACTGTCAGATAGGTGCTTCTGGAAGAGAATGGCAGCTTGTGTGAAAAAGCTTGTTTTCTCAGCCTGAGAAGCTCATTCAGCACACTTAGGTGGAAAAACACCAAAGTCCCACAGAATTGCATGTGAAACAACAAAAAGCCAGAATTACATGGGAAACGCAGAAAAGTCACTTTTAATAGTTTTGTGCATTACAGCCAAACTAAGTGACAGAGCCACACCAAACCACTCTATAATGTACAAGTCGCCGCAGTGAGGCTTCCTGAGGTGGAAACTGTCAGATAAGTGCTTCTGGAAGAGAATGGCAGCTTGTGTGAAAAAGCTTGTTTTCTCAGCCTGAGAAGCTCATTCGGCACACTTAGGTGGAAAAACACCAAAGTCCCACAGAATTGCATGTGAAACAAGAAAAAGCCAGAATTACATGGGAAACGCAGAAAAGTCACTTTTAATAGTTTTGTGCATTACAGCCAAACTAAGTGACACAGCCACACAAAACCACTCTATAATGTACAAGTCGCCGCTGTGAGGCTTCCTGAGGTGGAAACTGGCACATAGGTGCTTCTGGAAGAGAATGGCAGCTTGTGTGAAAAAGCTTGTGTTCTCAGCCTGAGAAGCTCATTCGGCACACTTAGGTGGAAAAACACCAAAGTCCCACAGAATTGCATGTGAAACAACAAAAAGCCAGAATTACATGGGAAACACAGAAAAGTCACTTTTAATAGTTTTGTGCATTACAGCCAAACTAAGTGACAGAGCCACACCAAACCACTCTATAATGTACAAGTCGCCGCTGTGAGGCTTCCTGAGGTGGAAACTGGCACATAGGTGCTTCTGGAAGAGAATGGCAGCTTGTGTGAAAAAGCTTGTTTTCTCAGCCTGAGAAGCTCATTCGGCACACTTAGGTGGAAAAACACCAAAGTCCCACAGAATTGCATGTGAAACAACAAAACGCCAGAATTACATGGGAAACGCAGAAAAGTCACTTTTAATAGTTTTTTGCATTACAGCAGAACTAAGTGACAGAGCCACACCAAACCACTCTATAATGTACAAGTCGCCGCTGTGAGGCTTCCTGAGGTGGAAACTGTCAGATAAGTGCTTCTGGAAGAGAATGGCAGCTTGTGTGAAAAAGCTTGTTTTCTCAGCCTGAGAAGCTCATTCGGCACACTTAGGTGGAAAAACACCAAAGTCCCACAGAATTGCATGTGAAACAACAAAACGCCAGAATTACATGGGAAACGCAGAAAAGTCACTTTTAATAGTTTTTTGCATTACAGCAGAACTAAGTGACAGAGCCACACCAAACCACTCTATAATGTACAAGTCGCCGCTGTGAGGCTTCCTGAGGTGGAAACTGTCAGATAAGTGCTTCTGGAAGAGAATGGCAGCTTGTGTGAAAAAGCTTGTTTTCTCAGCCTGAGAAGCTCATTCGGCACACTTAGGTGGAAAAACACCAAAGTCCCACAGAATTGCATGTGAAACAAGAAAAAGCCAGAATTACATGGGAAACGCAGAAAAGTCACTTTTAATAGTTTTGTGCATTACAGCCAAACTAAGTGACACAGCCACACAAAACCACTCTATAATGTACAAGTCGCCGCTGTGAGGCTTCCTGAGGTGGAAACTGGCACATAGGTGCTTCTGGAAGAGAATGGCAGCTTGTGTGAAAAAGCTTGTTTTCTCAGCCTGAGAAGCTCATTCGGCACACTTAGGTGGAAAAACACCAAAGTCCCACAGAATTGCATGTGAAACAACAAAACGCCAGAATTACATGGGAAACGCAGAAAAGTCACTTTTAATAGTTTTTGCATTACAGCAGAACTAAGTGACAGAGCCACACCAAACCACTCTATAATGTACAAGTCGCCGCTGTGAGGCTTCCTGAGGTGGAAACTGGCACATAGGTGCTTCTGGAAGAGAATGGCAGCTTGTGTGAAAAAGCTTGTTTTCTCAGCCTGAGAAGCTCATTGGGCACACTTAGGTGGAAAAACACCAAAGTCCCACAGAATTGCATGTGAAACAACAAAAAGCCAGAATTACATGGGAAACGCAGAAAAGTCACTTTTAATAGTTTTGTGCATTACAGCCAAACTAAGTGACACAGCCACACAAAACCACTCTATAATGTACAAGTCGCCGCTGTGAGGCTTCCTGAGGTGGAAACTGGCACATAGGTGCTTCTGGAAGAGAATGGCAGCTTGTGTGAAAAAGCTTGTTTTCTCAGCCTGAGAAGCTCATTGGGCACACTTAGGTGGAAAAACACCAAAGTCCCACAGAATTGCATGTGAAACAAGAAAAAGCCAGAATTACATGGGAAACGCAGAAAAGTCACTTTTAATAGTTTTGTGCATTACAGCCAAACTAAGTGACACAGCCACACAAAACCACTCTATAATGTACAAGTCGCCGCTGTGAGGCTTCCTGAGGTGGAAACTGGCACATAGGTGCTTCTGGAAGAGAATGGCAGCTTGTGTGAAAAAGCTTGTTTTCTCAGCCTGAGAAGCTCATTCAGCACACTTAGGTGGAAAAACACCAAAGTCCCACAGAATTGCATGTGAAACAAGAAAAAGCCAGAATTACATGGGAAACGCAGAAAAGTCACTTTTAATAGTTTTGTGCATTACAGCCAAACTAAGTGACACAGCCACACAAAACCACTCTATAATGTACAAGTCGCCGCTGTGAGGCTTCCTGAGGTGGAAACTGGCACATAGGTGCATCTGGAAGAGAATGGCAGCTTGTGTGAAAAAGCTTGTTTTCTCAGCCTGAGAAGCTCATTGGGCACACTTAGGTGGAAAAACACCAAAGTCCCACAGAATTGCATGTGAAACAACAAAAAGCCAGAATTACATGGGAAACGCAGAAAAGTCACTTTTAATAGTTTTGTGCATTACAGCCAAACTAAGTGACAGAGCCACACCAAACCACTATATAATGTACAAGTCGCCGCTGTGAGGCTTCCTGAGGTGGAAACTGTCAGATAGGTGCTTCTGGAAGAGAATGGCAGCTTGTGTGAAAAAGCTTGTTTTCTCAGCCTGAGAAGCTCATTGGGCACACTTAGGTGGAAAAACACCAAAGTCCCACAGAATTGCATGTGAAACAAGAAAAAGCCAGAATTACATGGGAAACGCAGAAAAGTCACTTTTAATAGTTTTGTGCATTACAGCCAAACTAAGTGACAGAGCCACACCAAACCACTCTATAATGTACAAGTCGCCGCTGTGAGGCTTCCTGAGGTGGAAACTGGCACATAGGTGCTTCTGGAAGAGAATGGCAGCTTGTGTGAAAAAGCTTGTTTTCTCAGCCTGAGAAGCTCATTCAGCACACTTAGGTGGAAAAACACCAAAGTCCCACAGAATTGCATGTGAAACAACAAAAAGCCAGAATTACATGGGAAACGCAGAAAAGTCACTTTTAATAGTTTTGTGCATTACAGCCAAACTAAGTGACAGAGCCACACAAAACCACTCTATAATGTACAAGTCGCCGCTGTGAGGCTTCCTGAGGTGGAAACTGTAAGATAGGTGCTTCTGGAAGAGAATGGCAGCTTGTGTGAAAAAGCTTGTTTTCTCAGCCTGAGAAGCTCATTCGGCACACTTAGGTGGAAAAACACCAAAGTCCCACAGAATTGCATGTGAAACAGGAAAAAGACAGAATTACATGGGAAACGCAAAAAAGTCACTTTTAATAGTTTTGTCCATTACAGCTGAACTTTGTGAGAGAGCCACACCAAACCACTTCATGCATCAATTTCATAATGCCACTGTGAATCTTTGCAAGTCCAGAATTAATTATTCTGTGGTCAAGTCTGCCCTCTTCTGTCGAAAAAGTGTAATTTCAGTTGGAACACAGAGAACCACTCTATAATGTACAAGTCACCGCTGTGAAGCTTCCTGAGGTGGAAACTGGCAGATAGGTGCTTCTGGAAGAGAATGGCAGCTTGTGTGAAAAAGCTTGTTTTCTCAGCCTGAGAAGCTCATTCGGCACACTTAGGTGGAAAAACACCAAAGTCCCACAGAATTGCATGTGAAACAAGAAAAAGCCAGAATTACATGGGAAACGCAGAAAAGTAACTTTTAATAGTTTTTTGCATTACAGCCAAACTAAGTGACAGAGCCACACCAAACCACTCTATAATGTACAAGTCGCCGCTGTGAGGCTTCCTGAGGTGGAAACTGGCACATAGGTGCTTCTGGAAGAGAATGGCAGCTTGTGTGAAAAAGCTTGTTTTCTCAGCCTGAGAAGCTCATTCGGCAAACTTAGGTGGAAAAACACCAAAGTCCCACAGAATTGCATGTGAAACCAGAAAAAGCCAGAATTACATGGGAAACGCAGAAAAGTCACTTTTAATAGTTTTGTGCATTACAGCCAAACTAAGTGACAGAGCCACACCAAACCACTCTATAATGTACAAGTCGCCGCTGTGAGGCTTCCTGAGGTGGAAACTGGCACATAGGTGCTTCTGGAAGAGAATGGCAGCTTGTGTGAAAAAGCTTGTTTTCTCAGCCTGAGAAGCTCATTCAGCACACTTAGGTGGAAAAACACCAAAGTCCCACAGAATTGCATGTGAAACAACAAAAAGCCAGAATTACATGGGAAACGCAGAAAAGTCACTTTTAATAGTTTTGTGCATTACAGCCAAACTAAGTGACAGAGCCACACAAAACCACTCTATAATGTACAAGTCGCCGCTGTGAGGCTTCCTGAGGTGGAAACTGTAAGATAGGTGCTTCTGGAAGAGAATGGCAGCTTGTGTGAAAAAGCTTGTTTTCTCAGCCTGAGAAGCTCATTCAGCACACTTCGGTGGAAAAACACCAAAGTCCCACAGAATTGCATGTGAAACAAGAAAAAGCCAGAATTACATGGGAAACGCAGAAAAGTCACTTTTAATAGTTTTGTGCATTACAGCCAAACTAAGTGACACAGCCACACAAAACCACTCTATAATGTACAAGTCGCCGCTGTGAGGCTTCCTGAGGTGGAAACTGGCACATAGGTGCTTCTGGAAGAGAATGGCAGCTTGTGTGAAAAAGCTTGTTTTCTCAGCCTGAGAAGCTCATTCGGCACACTTAGGTGGAAAAACACCAAAGTCCCACAGAATTGCATGTGAAACCAGAAAAAGCCAGAATTACATGGGAAACGCAGAAAAGTCACTTTTAATAGTTTTGTGCATTACAGCCAAACTAAGTGACACAGCCACACAAAACCACTCTATAATGTACAAGTCGCCGCTGTGAGGCTTCCTGAGGTGGAAACTGGCACATAGCTGCTTCTGGAAGAGAATGGCAGCTTGTGTGAAAAAGCTTGTTTTCTCAGCCTGAGAAGCTCATTCGGCACACTTAGGTGGAAAAACACCAAAGTCCCACAGAATTGCATGTGAAACAACAAAACGCCAGAATTACATGGGAAACGCAGAAAAGTCACTTTTAATAGTTTTTTGCATTACAGCAGAACTAAGTGACAGAGCCACACCAAACCACTCTATAATGTACAAGTCGCCGCTGTGAGGCTTCCTGAGGTGGAAACTGGCACATAGGTGCTTCTGGAAGAGAATGGCAGCTTGTGTGAAAAAGCTTGTTTTCTCAGCCTGAGAAGCTCATTGGGCACACTTAGGTGGAAAAACACCAAAGTCCCACAGAATTGCATGTGAAACAACAAAAAGCCAGAATTACATGGGAAACGCAGAAAAGTCACTTTTAATAGTTTTGTGCATTACAGCCAAACTAAGTGACACAGCCACACAAAACCACTCTATAATGTACAAGTCGCCGCTGTGAGGCTTCCTGAGGTGGAAACTGGCACATAGGTGCTTCTGGAAGAGAATGGCAGCTTGTGTGAAAAAGCTTGTTTTCTCAGCCTGAGAAGCTCATTGGGCACACTTAGGTGGAAAAACACCAAAGTCCCACAGAATTGCATGTGAAACAGGAAAAAGCCAGTATTACATGGGAAACACAAAAAATTCACTTTTCATAGTTTTGTCCATTACAGCTAAACTAAGTGAGAGAGCCACACCAAACCACTTCATCCATCACTTTAATTATGCCACTGTGAAGCTTTGCAAGTCCAAAATGAATTATTCTATGGTCAAGTATTCCCTCTTTTGTCGAAAAGGCGTAACTGCAGTTGGAACACAGAAAACCACTGTGTAATGTAAAATTCACCTTTGTGAAGCTTTCTGAGGTGGAAACTGACAGATAAGGGGCAGAACTCAGGTTGCTGATGCGTGCAACTGCATAAAGGGTGGGCCCTGGGGTGATACCAGTGGGTACTAGATTGTAGTGCAGTGTCTCTTCAGCAGTGTGAAACCACATAATTTTCCAATGATGAGACATCCACTCACCCGCCGGCTCCACTGTCTCTGCCATCAGCTGCTCGGCCTCCACCGCTGTGTCTGTATCGTCCTCTTCCCCTGAGGAAGAGGAATCAGGCACTGGCTGGTACTCCTCATCAGTGGTGTTGCTGTCATCCTCTGAGGAGGGTGTCCAATCATCTTCAGGATGCCGCTGTAAAGCTTCCTGAGGTGGAATCTGGCAGATAGGTGCTTCTGGAAGAGAATGGCAGCTTGTGTGAAAAAGCTTGTTTTTTCAGCCTGGCACACTTAGGTGGAAAAACACCAAAGTCCCACAGAATTGCATGTGAAACAGCAAAAAGCCAGAATAACATGGGAATCGCAAAAAAGTCACTTTTAATATTTTTGTCCATTACAGCCAAACTAAGTGAGAGAGCCACACCAAACCACTCTATAATGTACAAGTCGCCGCTGTGAAGCTTCCTGAGGTGGAAACTGGCAGATAGGTGCTTCTGGAAGAGAATGGCAGCTTGTGTGAAAAAGCTTGTTTTTTCAGCCCTGCACACTTAGGTGGAAAAACACCAAAGTCCCACAGAATTGCATGTGAAACAGCAAAAAGCCAGAATAACATGGGAAACGCAAAAAAGTCACTTTTAATATTTTTGTCCATTACAGCCAAACTAAGTGAGAGAGCCACACCAAACCTCTCTATAATGTACAAGTCGCCGCTGTGAAGCTTCCTGAGGTGGAAACTGGCAGATAGGTGCTTCTGGAAGAGAATGGCAGCTTGTGTGAAAAAGCTTGTTTTCTCAGCCTGGCACACTTAGGTGGAAAAACACCAAAGTCCCACAGAATTACATGTGAAACAGGAAAAAGACAGAATTACATGGAAAACGCAAAAAAGTCACTTTTCATAGTTTTGTCCATTACAGCTAAACTAAGTGAGGGAGCCACACCAAACCACTTCATCCATCACTTTAATTATGCCACTGTGAAGCTTTGCAAGTCCAAAATGAATTATTCTATGGTCAAGTATTCCCTCTTTTGTCGAAAAGGCGTAACTGCAGTTGGAACACAGAAAACCACTGTATAATGTAAAATTCACCTTTGTGAAGCTTTCTGAGGTGGAAACTGACAGATAAGGGGCAGAACTCAGGTTGCTGATGCGTGCAACTGCATAAAGGGTGGGCCCTGGGGTGATACCAGTGGGTACTGGATTGTAGTGCAGTGTCTCTTCAGCAGTGTGAAACCACATAATTTTCCAATGATGAGACATCCACTCACCCGCCGGCTCCACTGTCTCTGCCATCAGCTGCTCGGCCTCCACCGCTGTGTCTGTATCGTCCTCTTCCCCTGAGGAAGAGGAATCAGGCACTGGCTGGTACTCCTCATCAGTGGTGTTGCTGTCATCCTCTGAGGAGGGTGTCCAATCATCTTCAGGATGCCGCTGTGAAGCTTCCTGAGGTGGAAACTGGCAGATAGGTGCTTCTGGAAGAGAATGGCAGCTTGTGTTAAAAAGCTTGTTTTCTCAGCCTGAGAAGCTCCTTCGGCACACTTAGGTGGAAAAAGACCAAAGTCCCACAGAATTGCATGTGAAACAGGAAAAAGCCAGAATTACATGGGAAACACAAAAAATTCACTTTTCATAGTTTTGTCCATTACAGCTAAACTAAGTGAGAGAGCCACACCAAACCACTTCATCCATCACTTTAATTATGGCACTGTGAAGCTTTGCAAGTCCAAAATGAATTATTCTGTGGTCAAGTATTCCCTCTTTTGTCGAAAAGGCGTAACTGCAGTTGGAACACAGAAAACCACTCTATAATGTAAAATTCACCTTTGTGAAGCTTTCTGAGGTGGAAACTGACAGATAAGGGGCAGAACTCAGGTTGCTGATGCGTGCAACTGCATAAAGGGTGGGCCCTGGGGTGATACCAGTGGGTACTGGATTGTAGTGCAGTGTCTCTTCAGCAGTGTGAAACCACATAATTTTCCAATGATGAGACATCCACTCACCCGCCGGCTCCACTGTCTCTGCCATCAGCTGCTCGGCCTCCACCGCTGTGTCTGTATCGTCCTCTTCCCCTGAGGAAGAGGAATCAGGCACTGGCTGGTACTCCTCATCAGTGGTGTTGCTGTCATCCTCTGAGGAGGGTGTCCAATCATCTTCAGGATGCCGCTGTGAAGCTTCCTGAGGTGGAAACTGGCAGATAGGTCCTTCTGGAAGAGAATGGCAGCTTGTGTGAAAAAGCTTGTTTTTTTCAGCCCTGCACACTTAGGTGGAAAAACACCAAAGTCCCACAGAATTGCATGTGAAACAGCAAAAAGCCAGAATTACATGGGAAACGCAAAAAAAGTCACTTCAAATATTTTTGTCCATTACAGCCAAACTAAGTGAGAGAGCCACACCAAACCACTCTATAATGTACAAGTCGCCGCTGTGAAGCTTCCTGAGGTGGAAACTGGCAGATAGGTGCTTCTGGAAGAGAATGGCAGCTTGTGTGAAAAAGCTTGTTTTCTCAGCCTGGCACACTTAGGTGGAAAAACACCAAAGTCCCACAGAATTACATGTGAAACAGGAAAAAGACAGAATTACATGGAAAACACAAAAAATTCACTTTTCATAGTTTTGTCCATTACAGCTAAACTAAGTGAGAGAGCCACACCAAACCACTTCATCCATCACTTTAATTATGCCACTGTGAAGCTTTGCAAGTCCAAAATGAATTATTCTATGGTCAAGTATTCCCTCTTTTGTCGAAAAGGCGTAACTGCAGTTGGAACACAGAAAACCACTGTATAATGTAAAATTCACCTTTGTGAAGCTTTCTGAGGTGGAAACTGACAGATAAGGGGCAGAACTCAGGTTGCTGATGCGTGCAACTGCATAAAGGGTGGGCCCTGGGGTGATACCAGTGGGTACTGGATTGTAGTGCAGTGTCTCTTCAGCAGTGTGAAACCACATAATTTTCCAATGATGAGACATCCACTCACCCGCCGGCTCCACTGTCTCTGCCATCAGCTGCTCGGCCTCCACCGCTGTGTCTGTATCGTCCTCTTCCCCTGAGGAAGAGGAATCAGGCACTGGCTGGTACTCCTCATCAGTGGTGTTGCTGTCATCCTCTGAGGAGGGTGTCCAATCATCTTCAGGATGCCGCTGTGAAGCTTCCTGAGGTGGAAACTGGCAGATAGGTGCTTCTGGAAGAGAATGGCAGCTTGTGTTAAAAAGCTTGTTTTCTCAGCCTGAGAAGCTCCTTCGGCACACTTAGGTGGAAAAACACCAAAGTCCCACAGAATTGCATGTGAAACAGGAAAAAGCCAGAATTACATGGGAAACACAAAAAATTCACTTTTCATAGTTTTGTCCATTACAGCTAAACTAAGTGAGAGAGCCACACCAAACCACTTCATCCATCACTTTAATTATGGCACTGTGAAGCTTTGCAAGTCCAAAATGAATTATTCTGTGGTCAAGTATTCCCTCTTTTGTCGAAAAGGCGTAACTGCAGTTGGAACACAGAAAACCACTGTATAATGTAAAATTCACCTTTGTGAAGCTTTCTGAGGTGGAAACTGACAGATAAGGGGCAGAACTCAGGTTGCTGATGCGTGCAACTGCATAAAGGGTGGGCCCTGGGGTGATACCAGTGGGTACTGGATTGTAGTGCAGTGTCTCTTCAGCAGTGTGAAACCACATAATTTTCCAATGATGAGACATCCACTCACCCGCCGGCTCCACTGTCTCTGCCATCAGCTGCTCGGCCTCCACCGCTGTGTCTGTATCGTCCTCTTCCCCTGAGGAAGAGGAATCAGGCACTGGCTGGTACTCCTCATCAGTGGTGTTGCTGTCATCCTCTGAGGAGGGTGTCCAATCATCTTCAGGATGCCGCTGTGAAGCTTCCTGAGGTGGAAACTGGCAGATAGGTCCTTCTGGAAGAGAATGGCAGCTTGTGTGAAAAAGCTTGTTTTTTCAGCCCTGCACACTTAGGTGGAAAAACACCAAAGTCCCACAGAATTGCATGTGAAACAGCAAAAAGCCAGAATTACATGGGAAACGCAAAAAAGTCACTTCAAATATTTTTGTCCATTACAGCCAAACTAAGTGAGAGAGCCACACCAAACCACTCTATAATGTACAAGTCGCCGCTGTGAAGCTTCCTGAGGTGGAAACTGGCAGATAGGTGCTTCTGGAAGAGAATGGCAGCTTGTGTGAAAAAGCTTGTTTTCTCAGCCTGGCACACTTAGGTGGAAAAACACCAAAGTCCCACAGAATTACATGTGAAACAGGAAAAAGACAGAATTACATGGAAAACACAAAAAATTCACTTTTCATAGTTTTGTCCATTACAGCTAAACTAAGTGAGAGAGCCACACCAAACCACTTCATCCATCACTTTAATTATGCCACTGTGAAGCTTTGCAAGTCCAAAATGAATTATTCTATGGTCAAGTATTCCCTCTTTTGTCGAAAAGGCGTAACTGCAGTTGGAACACAGAAAACCACTCTATAATGTAAAATTCACCTTTGTGAAGCTTTCTGAGGTGGAAACTGACAGATAAGGGGCAGAACTCAGGTTGCTGATGCGTGCAACTGCATAAAGGGTGGGCCCTGGGGTGATACCAGTGGGTACTGGATTGTAGTGCAGTGTCTCTTCAGCAGTGTGAAACCACATAATTTTCGAATGATGAGACATCCACTCACCCGCCGGCTCCACTGTCTCTGCCATCAGCTGCTCGGCCTCCACCGCTGTGTCTGTATCGTCCTCTTCCCCTGAGGAAGAGGAATCAGGCACTGGCTGGTACTCCTCATCAGTGGTGTTGCTGTCATCCTCTGAGGGAGGGTGTCCAATCATCTTCAGGATGCCGCTGTGAAGCTTCCTGAGGTGGAAACTGGCAGATAGGTGCTTCTGGAAGAGAATGGCAGCTTGTGTGAAAAAGCTTGTTTTCTCAGCCTGAGAAGCTCATTCGGCACACTTAGGTGGAAAAACACCAAAGTCCCACAGAATTGCATGTGAAACAGGAAAAAGCCAGAATTACATGGGAAACACAAAAAATTCACTTTTCATAGTTTTGTCCATTACAGCTAAACTAAGTGAGAGAGCCACACCAAACCACTTCATCCATCACTTTAATTATGCCACTGTGAAGCTTTGCAAGTCCAAAATGAATTATACTGTGGTCAAGTATTCCCTCTTTTGTCGAAAAGGCGTAACTGCAGTTGGAACACAGAAAACCACTCTATAATGTAAAATTCACCGCTGTGAAGCTTTCTGAGGTGGAAACTGACAGATAAGGGGCAGAACTCAGGTTGCTGATGCGTGCAACTGCATAAAGGGTGGGCCCTGGGGTGATACCAGTGGGTACTGGATTGTAGTGCAGTGTCCCTTCAGCAGTGTGAAACCACATAATTTTCCAATGATGAGACATCCACTCACCCGCCGGCTCCACTGTCTCTGCCATCAGCTGCTCGGCCTCCACCGCTGTGTCTGTATCGTCCTCTTCCCCTGAGGAAGAGGAATCAGGCACTGGCTGGTACTCCTCATCAGTGGTGTTGCTGTCATCCTCTGAGGAGGGTGTCCAATCATTTTCAGGATGCCGCTGTGAAGCTTCCTGAGGTGGAAACTGGCAGATAGGTCCTTCTGGAAGAGAATGGCAGCTTGTGTGAAAAAGCTTGTTTTCTCAGCCTGGCACACTTAGGTGGAAAAACACCAAAGTCCCACAGAATTGCATGTGAAACAGGAAAAAGCCAGAATTACATGGGAAACGCAAAAAAGTCACTTTTAATATTTTTGTCCATTACAGCCAAACTAAGTGAGGGAGCCACACCAAACCACTTCATCCATCACTTTAATTATGCCACTGTGAAGCTTTGCAAGTCCAAAATGAATTATTCTATGGTCAAGTATTCCCTCTTTTGTCGAAAAGGCGTAACTGCAGTTGGAACACAGAAAACCACTGTATAATGTAAAATTCACCTTTGTGAAGCTTTCTGAGGTGGAAACTGACAGATAAGGGGCAGAACTCAGGTTGCTGATGCGTGCAACTGCATAAAGGGTGGGCCCTGGGGTGATACCAGTGGGTACTGGATTGTAGTGCAGTGTCTCTTCAGCAGTGTGAAACCACATAATTTTCCAATGATGAGACATCCACTCACCCGCCGGCTCCACTGTCTCTGCCATCAGCTGCTCGGCCTCCACCGCTGTGTCTGTATCGTCCTCTTCCCCTGAGGAAGAGGAATCAGGCACTGGCTGGTACTCCTCATCAGTGGTGTTGCTGTCATCCTCTGAGGAGGGTGTCCAATCATCTTCAGGATGCCGCTGTGAAGCTTCCTGAGGTGGAAACTGGCAGATAGGTCCTTCTGGAAGAGAATGGCAGCTTGTGTGAAAAAGCTTGTTTTTTCAGCCCTGCACACTTAGGTGGAAAAACACCAAAGTCCCACAGAATTGCATGTGAAACAGCAAAAAGCCAGAATTACATGGGAAACGCAAAAAAGTCACTTCAAATATTTTTGTCCATTACAGCCAAACTAAGTGAGAGAGCCACACCAAACCACTCTATAATGTACAAGTCGCCGCTGTGAAGCTTCCTGAGGTGGAAACTGGCAGATAGGTGCTTCTGGAAGAGAATGGCAGCTTGTGTGAAAAAGCTTGTTTTCTCAGCCTGGCACACTTAGGTGGAAAAACACCAAAGTCCCACAGAATTACATGTGAAACAGGAAAAAGACAGAATTACATGGAAAACACAAAAAATTCACTTTTCATAGTTTTGTCCATTACAGCTAAACTAAGTGAGAGAGCCACACCAAACCACTTCATCCATCACTTTAATTATGCCACTGTGAAGCTTTGCAAGTCCAAAATGAATTATTCTATGGTCAAGTATTCCCTCTTTTGTCGAAAAGGCGTAACTGCAGTTGGAACACAGAAAACCACTGTATAATGTAAAATTCACCTTTGTGAAGCTTTCTGAGGTGGAAACTGACAGATAAGGGGCAGAACTCAGGTTGCTGATGCGTGCAACTGCATAAAGGGTGGGCCCTGGGGTGATACCAGTGGGTACTGGATTGTAGTGCAGTGTCTCTTCAGCAGTGTGAAACCACATAATTTTCCAATGATGAGACATCCACTCACCCGCCGGCTCCACTGTCTCTGCCATCAGCTGCTCGGCCTCCACCGCTGTGTCTGTATCGTCCTCTTCCCCTGAGGAAGAGGAATCAGGCACTGGCTGGTACTCCTCATCAGTGGTGTTGCTGTCATCCTCTGAGGAGGGTGTCCAATCATCTTCAGGATGCCGCTGTGAAGCTTCCTGAGGTGGAAACTGGCAGATAGGTGCTTCTGGAAGAGAATGGCAGCTTGTGTGAAAAAGCTTGTTTTCTCAGCCTGGCACACTTAGGTGGAAAAACACCAAAGTCCCACAGAATTACATGTGAAACAGGAAAAAGACAGAATTACATGGAAAACACAAAAAATTCACTTTTCATAGTTTTGTCCATTACAGCTAAACTAAGTGAGAGAGCCACACCAAACCACTTCATCCATCACTTTAATTATGCCACTGTGAAGCTTTGCAAGTCCAAAATGAATTATTCTATGGTCAAGTATTCCCTCTTTTGTCGAAAAGGCGTAACTGCAGTTGGAACACAGAAAACCACTGTATAATGTAAAATTCACCTTTGTGAAGCTTTCTGAGGTGGAAACTGACAGATAAGGGGCAGAACTCAGGTTGCTGATGCGTGCAACTGCATAAAGGGTGGGCCCTGGGGTGATACCAGTGGGTACTGGATTGTAGTGCAGTGTCTCTTCAGCAGTGTGAAACCACATAATTTTCCAATGATGAGACATCCACTCACCCGCCGGCTCCACTGTCTCTGCCATCAGCTGCTCGGCCTCCACCGCTGTGTCTGTATCGTCCTCTTCCCCTGAGGAAGAGGAATCAGGCACTGGCTGGAACTCCTCATCAGTGGTGTTGCTGTCATCCTCTGAGGAGGGTGTCCAATCATCTTCAGGATGCCGCTGTGAAGCTTCCTGAGGTGGAAACTGGCAGATAGGTCCTTCTGGAAGAGAATGGCAGCTTGTGTGAAAAAGCTTGTTTTTTCAGCCCTGCACACTTAGGTGGAAAAACACCAAAGTCCCACAGAATTGCATGTGAAACAGCAAAAAGCCAGAATTACATGGGAAACGCAAAAAAGTCACTTCAAATATTTTTGTCCATTACAGCCAAACTAAGTGAGAGAGCCACACCAAACCACTCTATAATGTACAAGTCGCCGCTGTGAAGCTTCCTGAGGTGGAAACTGGCAGATAGGTGCTTCTGGAAGAGAATGGCAGCTTGTGTGAAAAAGCTTGTTTTCTCAGCCTGGCACACTTAGGTGGAAAAACACCAAAGTCCCACAGAATTACATGTGAAACAGGAAAAAGACAGAATTACATGGAAAACACAAAAAATTCACTTTTCATAGTTTTGTCCATTACAGCTAAACTAAGTGAGAGAGCCACACCAAACCACTTCATCCATCACTTTAATTATGGCACTGTGAAGCTTTGCAAGTCCAAAATGAATTATTCTATGGTCAAGTATTCCCTCTTTTGTCGAAAAGGCGTAACTGCAGTTGGAACACAGAAAACCACTCTATAATGTAAAATTCACCTTTGTGAAGCTTTCTGAGGTGGAAACTGACAGATAAGGGGCAGAACTCAGGTTGCTGATGCGTGCAACTGCATAAAGGGTGGGCCCTGGGGTGATACCAGTGGGTACTGGATTGTAGTGCAGTGTCTCTTCAGCAGTGTGAAACCACATAATTTTCGAATGATGAGACATCCACTCACCCGCCGGCTCCACTGTCTCTGCCATCAGCTGCTCGGCCTCCACCGCTGTGTCTGTATCGTCCTCTTCCCCTGAGGAAGAGGAATCAGGCACTGGCTGGTACTCCTCATCAGTGGTGTTGCTGTCATCCTCTGAGGAGGGTGTCCAATCATCTTCAGGATGCCGCTGTGAAGCTTCCTGAGGTGGAAACTGGCAGATAGGTGCTTCTGGAAGAGAATGGCAGCTTGTGTGAAAAAGCTTGTTTTCTCAGCCTGAGAAGCTCATTCGGCACACTTAGGTGAAAAAAACACCAAAGTCCCACAGAATTGCATGTGAAACAGGAAAAAGCCAGAATTACATGGGAAACACAAAAAATTCACTTTTCATAGTTTTGTCCATTACAGCTAAACTAAGTGAGAGAGCCACACCAAACCACTTCATCCATCACTTTAATTATGCCACTGTGAAGCTTTGCAAGTCCAAAATGAATTATACTGTGGTCAAGTATTCCCTCTTTTGTCGAAAAGGCGTAACTGCAGTTGGAACACAGAAAACCACTCTATAATGTAAAATTCACCGCTGTGAAGCTTTCTGAGGTGGAAACTGACAGATAAGGGGCAGAACTCAGGTTGCTGATGCGTGCAACTGCATAAAGGGTGGGCCCTGGGGTGATACCAGTGGGTACTGGATTGTAGTGCAGTGTCCCTTCAGCAGTGTGAAACCACATAATTTTCCAATGATGAGACATCCACTCACCCGCCGGCTCCACTGTCTCTGCCATCAGCTGCTCGGCCTCCACCGCTGTGTCTGTATCGTCCTCTTCCCCTGAGGAAGAGGAATCAGGCACTGGCTGGTACTCCTCATCAGTGGTGTTGCTGTCATCCTCTGAGGAGGGTGTCCAATCATTTTCAGGATGCCGCTGTGAAGCTTCCTGAGGTGGAAACTGGCAGATAGGTCCTTCTGGAAGAGAATGGCAGCTTGTGTGAAAAAGCTTGTTTTCTCAGCCTGGCACACTTAGGTGGAAAAACACCAAAGTCCCACAGAATTGCATGTGAAACAGGAAAAAGCCAGAATTACATGGGAAACGCAAAAAAGTCACTTTTAATATTTTTGTCCATTACAGCCAAACTAAGTGAGAGAGCCACACCAAACCACTCTATAATGTACAAGTCGCCGCTGTGAAGCTTCCTGAGGTGGAAACTGGCAGATAGGTGCTTCTGGAAGAGAATGTCAGCTTGTGTGAAAAAGCTTGTTTTCTCAGCCTGGCACACTTAGGTGGAAAAACACCAAAGTCCCACAGAATTACATGTGAAACAGGAAAAAGACAGAATTACATGGAAAACGCAAAAAAGTCACTTTTCATAGTTTTGTCCATTACAGCTAAACTAAGTGAGAGAGCCACACCAAACCACTTCATCCATCACTTTAATTATGCCACTGTGAAGCTTTGCAAGTCCAAAATGAATTATTCTATGGTCAAGTATTCCCTCTTTTGTCGAAAAGGCGTAACTGCAGTTGGAACACAGAAAACCACTGTATAATGTAAAATTCACCTTTGTGAAGCTTTCTGAGGTGGAAACTGACAGATAAGGGGCAGAACTCAGGTTGCTGATGCGTGCAACTGCATAAAGGGTGGGCCCTGGGGTGATACCAGTGGGTACTAGATTGTAGTGCAGTGTCTCTTCAGCAGTGTGAAACCACATAATTTTCCAATGATGAGACATCCACTCACCCGCCGGCTCCACTGTCTCTGCCATCAGCTGCTCGGCCTCCACCGCTGTGTCTGTATCGTCCTCTTCCCCTGAGGAAGAGGAATCAGGCACTGGCTGGTACTCCTCATCAGTGGTGTTGCTGTCATCCTCTGAGGAGGGTGTCCAATCATCTTCAGGATGCCGCTGTAAAGCTTCCTGAGGTGGAAACTGGCAGATAGGTGCTTCTGGAAGAGAATGGCAGCTTGTGTGAAAAAGCTTGTTTTTTCAGCCCTGCACACTTAGGTGGAAAAACACCAAAGTCCCACAGAATTGCATGTGAAACAGCAAAAAGCCAGAATTACATGGGAAACGCAAAAAAGTCACTTTTAATATTTTTGTCCATTACAGCCAAACTAAGTGAGAGAGCCACACCAAACCACTCTATAATGTACAAGTCGCCGCTGTGAAGCTTCCTGAGGTGGAAACTGGCAGATAGGTGCTTCTGGAAGAGAATGGCAGCTTGTGTGAACTTTGGCTGGTACTCCTCATCAGTGGTGTTGCTGTCATCCTCTGAGGAGGGTGTCCAATCATCTTCAGGATGCCGCTGTGAAGCTTCCTGAGGTGGAAACTGGCAGATAGGTGCTTCTGGAAGAGAATGGCAGCTTGTGTGAAAAAGCTTGTTTTCTCAGCCTGGCACACTTAGGTGGAAAAACACCAAAGTCCCACAGAATTGCATGTGAAACAGGAAAAAGCCAGAATTACATGGGAAACGCAAAAAAGTCACTTTTAATATTTTTGTCCATTACAGCCAAACTAAGTGAGAGAGCCACACCAAACCACTCTATAATGTACAAGTCGCCGCTGTGAAGCTTCCTGAGGTGGAAACTGGCAGATAGGTGCTTCTGGAAGAGAATGGCAGCTTGTGTGAAAAAGCTTGTTTTTTCAGCCCTGCACACTTAGGTGGAAAAACACCAAAGTCCCACAGAATTGCATGTGAAACAGCAAAAAGCCAGAATAACATGGGAAACGCAAAAAAGTCACTTTTAATATTTTTGTCCATTACAGCCAAACTAAGTGAGAGAGCCACACCAAACCTCTCTATAATGTACAAGTCGCCGCTGTGAAGCTTCCTGAGGTGGAAACTGGCACATAGGTGCTTCTGGAAGAGAATGGCAGCTTGTGTGAAAAAGCTTGTTTTCTCAGCCTGGCACACTTAGGTGGAAAAACACCAAAGTCCCACAGAATTACATGTGAAACAGGAAAAAGACAGAATTACATGGAAAACGCAAAAAAGTCACTTTTCATAGTTTTGTCCATTACAGCTAAACTAAGTGAGGGAGCCACACCAAACCACTTCATCCATCACTTTAATTATGCCACTGTGAAGCTTTGCAAGTCCAAAATGAATTATTCTATGGTCAAGTATTCCCTCTTTTGTCGAAAAGGCGTAACTGCAGTTGGAACACAGAAAACCACTGTATAATGTAAAATTCACCTTTGTGAAGCTTTCTGAGGTGGAAACTGACAGATAAGGGGCAGAACTCAGGTTGCTGATGCGTGCAACTGCATAAAGGGTGGGCCCTGGGGTGATACCAGTGGGTACTGGATTGTAGTGCAGTGTCTCTTCAGCAGTGTGAAACCACATAATTTTCCAATGATGAGACATCCACTCACCCGCCGGCTCCACTGTCTCTGCCATCAGCTGCTCGGCCTCCACCGCTGTGTCTGTATCGTCCTCTTCCCCTGAGGAAGAGGAATCAGGCACTGGCTGGTACTCCTCATCAGTGGTGTTGCTGTCATCCTCTGAGGAGGGTGTCCAATCATCTTCAGGATGCCGCTGTGAAGCTTCCTGAGGTGGAAACTGGCAGATAGGTGCTTCTGGAAGAGAATGGCAGCTTGTGTTAAAAAGCTTGTTTTCTCAGCCTGAGAAGCTCCTTCGGCACACTTAGGTGGAAAAAGACCAAAGTCACACAGAATTGCATGTGAAACAGGAAAAAGCCAGAATTACATGGGAAACACAAAAAATTCACTTTTCATAGTTTTGTCCATTACAGCTAAACTAAGTGAGAGAGCCACACCAAACCACTTCATCCATCACTTTAATTATGGCACTGTGAAGCTTTGCAAGTCCAAAATGAATTATTCTGTGGTCAAGTATTCCCTCTTTTGTCGAAAAGGCGTAACTGCAGTTGGAACACAGAAAACCACTCTATAATGTAAAATTCACCTTTGTGAAGCTTTCTGAGGTGGAAACTGACAGATAAGGGGCAGAACTCAGGTTGCTGATGCGTGCAACTGCATAAAGGGTGGGCCCTGGGGTGATACCAGTGGGTACTGGATTGTAGTGCAGTGTCTCTTCAGCAGTGTGAAACCACATAATTTTCCAATGATGAGACATCCACTCACCCGCCGGCTCCACTGTCTCTGCCATCAGCTGCTCGGCCTCCACCGCTGTGTCTGTATCGTCCTCTTCCCCTGAGGAAGAGGAATCAGGCACTGGCTGGTACTCCTCATCAGTGGTGTTGCTGTCATCCTCTGAGGAGGGTGTCCAATCATCTTCAGGATGCCGCTGTGAAGCTTCCTGAGGTGGAAACTGGCAGATAGGTCCTTCTGGAAGAGAATGGCAGCTTGTGTGAAAAAGCTTGTTTTTTCAGCCCTGCACACTTAGGTGGAAAAACACCAAAGTCCCACAGAATTGCATGTGAAACAGCAAAAAGCCAGAATTACATGGGAAACGCAAAAAAAGTCACTTCAAATATTTTTGTCCATTACAGCCAAACTAAGTGAGAGAGCCACACCAAACCACTCTATAATGTACAAGTCGCCGCTGTGAAGCTTCCTGAGGTGGAAACTGGCAGATAGGTGCTTCTGGAAGAGAATGTCAGCTTGTGTGAAAAAGCTTGTTTTCTCAGCCTGGCACACTTAGGTGGAAAAACACCAAAGTCCCACAGAATTACATGTGAAACAGGAAAAGACAGAATTACATGGAAAACGCAAAAAAGTCACTTTTCATAGTTTTGTCCATTACAGCTAAACTAAGTGAGAGAGCCACACCAAACCACTTCATCCATCACTTTAATTATGCCACTGTGAAGCTTTGCAAGTCCAAAATGAATTATTCTATGGTCAAGTATTCCCTCTTTTGTCGAAAAGGCGTAACTGCAGTTGGAACACAGAAAACCACTGTATAATGTAAAATTCACCTTTGTGAAGCTTTCTGAGGTGGAAACTGACAGATAAGGGGCAGAACTCAGGTTGCTGATGCGTGCAACTGCATAAAGGGTGGGCCCTGGGGTGATACCAGTGGGTACTAGATTGTAGTGCAGTGTCTCTTCAGCAGTGTGAAACCACATAATTTTCCAATGATGAGACATCCACTCACCCGCCGGCTCCACTGTCTCTGCCATCAGCTGCTCGGCCTCCACCGCTGTGTCTGTATCGTCCTCTTCCCCTGAGGAAGAGGAATCAGGCACTGGCTGGTACTCCTCATCAGTGGTGTTGCTGTCATCCTCTGAGGAGGGTGTCCAATCATCTTCAGGATGCCGCTGTGCAGCTTCCTGAGGTGGAAACTGGCAGAAAGGTCCTTCTGGAAGAGAATGGCAGCTTGTGTGAAAAAGCTTGTTTTTTCAGCCCTGCACACTTAGGTGGAAAAACACCAAAGTCCCACAGAATTGCATGTGAAACAGCAAAAAGCCAGAATTACATGGGAAACGCAAAAAGTCACTTCAAATATTTTTGTCCATTACAGCCAAACTAAGTGAGAGAGCCACACCAAACCACTCTATAATGTACAAGTCGCCGCTGTGAAGCTTCCTGAGGTGGAAACTGGCAGATAGGTGCTTCTGGAAGAGAATGGCAGCTTGTGTGAAAAAGCTTGTTTTCTCAGCCTGGCACACTTAGGTGGAAAAACACCAAAGTCCCACAGAATTACATGTGAAACAGGAAAAAGACAGAATTACATGGAAAACACAAAAAATTCACTTTTCATAGTTTTGTCCATTACAGCTAAACTAAGTGAGAGAGCCACACCAAACCACTTCATCCATCACTTTAATTATACCACTGTGAAGCTTTGCAAGTCCAAAATAAATTATTCTATGGTCAAGTATTCCCTCTTTTGTCGAAAAGGCGTTACTGCAGTTGGAACACAGAAAACCACTGTATAATGTAAAATTCACCTTTGTGAAGCTTTCTGAGGTGGAAACTGACAGATAAGGGGCAGAACTCAGGTTGCTGATGCGTGCAACTGCATAAAGGGTGGGCCCTGGGGTGATACCAGTGGGTACTGGATTGTAGTGCAGTGTCTCTTCAGCAGTGTGAAACCACATAATTTTCCAATGATGAGACATCCACTCACCCGCCGGCTCCACTGTCTCTGCCATCAGCTGCTCGGCCTCCACCGCTGTGTCTGTATCGTCCTCTTCCCCTGAGGAAGAGGAATCAGGCACTGGCTGGTACTCCTCATCAGTGGTGTTGCTGTCATCCTCTGAGGACGGTGTCCAATCATCTTCAGGATGCCGCTGTGAAGCTTCCTGAGGTGGAAACTGGCAGATAGGTGCTTCTGGAAGAGAATGGCAGCTTGTGTGAAAAAGCTTGTTTTCTCAGCCTGGCACACTTAGGTGGAAAAACACCAAAGTCCCACAGAATTGCATGTGAAACAGGAGAAAGCCAGAATAACATGGGAAACGCAAAAAAGTCAGTTTTAATATTTTTGTCCATTACAGCCAAACTAAGTGAGAGAGCCACACCAAACCACTCTATAATGTAAAAGTCACCGCTGTGAACCTTCCTGAGGTGGAAACTGGCAGATAGGTGCTTCTGGAAGAGCATGGCAGCTTGTGTGAAAAAGCTTGTTTTCTCAGCCTGGCACACTTAGGTGGAAAAACACCAAAGTCCCACAGAATTGCATGTGAAACAGGAAAAAGCCAGTATTACATGGGAAACACAAAAATTCACTTTTCATAGTTTTGTCCATTACAGCTAAACTAAGTGAGAGAGCCACACCAAACCACTTCATCCGTTACTTTAATTATGCCACTGTGAAGCTTTGCAAGTCCAAAATGAATTATTCTGTGGTCAAGTATTCCCTCTTTTGTCGAAAAGGCGTAACTGCAGTTGGAACACAGAAAACCACTCTATAATGTAAAATTCACCGCTGTGAAGCTTTCTGAGGTGGAAACTGACAGATAAGGGGCAGAACTCAGGTTGCTGATGCGTGCAACTGCATAAAGGGTGGGCCCTGGGGTGATACCAGTGGGTACTGGATTGTAGTGCAGTGTCTCTTCAGCAGTGTGAAACCACATAATTTTCCAATGATGAGACATCCACTCACCCGCCGGCTCCACTGTCTCTGCCATCAGCTGCTCGGCCTCCACCGCTGTGTCTGTATCGTCCTCTTCCCCTGAGGAAGATGAATCAGGCACTGGCTGGTACTCCTCATCAGTGGTGTTGCTGTCATCCTCTGAGGAGGGTGTCCAATCATCTTCAGGATGCTGCTGTGAAGCTTCCTGAGGTGGAAACTGGCAGATAGGTGCTTCTGGAAGAGAATGGCAGCTTGTGTGAAAAAAGCTTGTTTTTTCAGCCCTGCACACTTAGGTGGAAAAACACCAGAGTCCCACAGAATTGCATGTGAAACAGCAAAAAGCCAGAATTACATGGGAAACGCAAAAAAGTCACTTTTAATATTTTTGTCCATTACAGCCAAACTAAGTGAGAGAGCCACACCAAACCACTCTATAATGTACAAGTCGCCGCTGTGAAGCTTCCTGAGGTGGAAACTGGCAGATAGGTGCTTCTGGAAGAGAATGGCAGCTTGTGTGAAAAAGCTTGTTTTCTCAGCCTGGCACACTTAGGTGGAAAAACACCAAAGTCCCACAGAATTACATGTGAAACAGGAAAAAGACAGAATTACATGGAAAACGCAAAAAAGTCACTTTTCATAGTTTTGTCCATTACAGCTAAACTAAGTGAGGGAGCCACACCAAACCACTTCATCCATCACTTTAATTATGCCACTGTGAAGCTTTGCAAGTCCAAAATGAATTATTCTATGGTCAAGTATTCCCTCTTTTGTCGAAAAGGCGTAACTGCAGTTGGAACACAGAAAACCACTGTATAATGTAAAATTCACCTTTGTGAAGCTTTCTGAGGTGGAAACTGACAGATAAGGGGCAGAACTCAGGTTGCTGATGCGTGCAACTGCATAAAGGGTGGGCCCTGGGGTGATACCAGTGGGTACTGGATTGTAGTGCAGTGTCTCTTCAGCAGTGTGAAACCAAATAATTTTCCAATGATGAGACATCCACTCACCCGCCGGCTCCACTGTCTCTGCCATCAGCTGCTCGGCCTCCACCGCTGTGTCTGTATCGTCCTCTTCCCCTGAGGAAGAGGAATCAGGCACTGGCTGGTACTCCTCATCAGTGGTGTTGCTGTCATCCTCTGAGGAGGGTGTCCAATCATCTTCAGGATGCCGCTGTGAAGCTTCCTGAGGTGGAAACTGGCAGATAGGTCCTTCTGGAAGAGAATGGCAGCTTGTGTGAAAAAGCTTGTTTTTTTCAGCCCTGCACACTTAGGTGGAAAAACACCAAAGTCCCACAGAATTGCATGTGAAACAGCAAAAAGCCAGAATTACATGGGAAACGCAAAAAAGTCACTTCAAATATTTTTGTCCATTACAGCCAAACTAAGTGAGAGAGCCACACCAAACCACTCTATAATGTACAAGTCGCCGCTGTGAAGCTTCCTGAGGTGGAAACTGGCAGATAGGTGCTTCTGGAAGAGAATGGCAGCTTGTGTGAAAAAGCTTGTTTTCTCAGCCTGGCACACTTAGGTGGAAAAACACCAAAGTCCCACAGAATTACATGTGAAACAGGAAAAAGACAGAATTACATGGAAAACACAAAAAATTCACTTTTCATAGTTTTGTCCATTACAGCTAAACTAAGTGAGAGAGCCACACCAAACCACTTCATCCATCACTTTAATTATGCCACTGTGAAGCTTTGCAAGTCCAAAATGAATTATTCTATGGTCAAGTATTCCCTCTTTTGTCGAAAGGCGTTACTGCAGTTGGAACACAGAAAACCACTGTATAATGTAAAATTCACCTTTGTGAAGCTTTCTGAGGTGGAAACTGACAGATAAGGGGCAGAACTCAGGTTGCTGATGCGTGCAACTGCATAAAGGGTGGGCCCTGGGGTGATACCAGTGGGTACTGGATTGTAGTGCAGTGTCTCTTCAGCAGTGTGAAACCAAATAATTTTCCAATGATGAGACATCCACTCACCCGCCGGCTCCACTGTCTCTGCCATCAGCTGCTCGGCCTCCACCGCTGTGTCTGTATCGTCCTCTTCCCCTGAGGAAGAGGAATCAGGCACTGGCTGGTACTCCTCATCAGTGGTGTTGCTGTCATCCTCTGAGGAGGGTGTCCAATCATCTTCAGGATGCCGCTGTGAAGCTTCCTGAGGTGGAAACTGGCAGATAGGTCCTTCTGGAAGAGAATGGCAGCTTGTGTGAAAAAGCTTGTTTTTTTCAGCCCTGCACACTTAGGTGGAAAAACACCAAAGTCCCACAGAATTGCATGTGAAACAGCAAAAAGCCAGAATTACATGGGAAACGCAAAAAAGTCACTTCAAATATTTTTGTCCATTACAGCCAAACTAAGTGAGAGAGCCACACCAAACCACTCTATAATGTACAAGTCGCCGCTGTGAAGCTTCCTGAGGTGGAAACTGGCAGATAGGTGCTTCTGGAAGAGAATGGCAGCTTGTGTGAAAAAGCTTGTTTTCTCAGCCTGGCACACTTAGGTGGAAAAACACCAAAGTCCCACAGAATTACATGTGAAACAGGAAAAAGACAGAATTACATGGAAAACACAAAAAATTCACTTTTCATAGTTTTGTCCATTACAGCTAAACTAAGTGAGAGAGCCACACCAAACCACTTCATCCATCACTTTAATTATGCCACTGTGAAGCTTTGCAAGTCCAAAATGAATTATTCTATGGTCAAGTATTCCCTCTTTTTGTCGAAAAGGCGTTACTGCAGTTGGAACACAGAAAACCACTGTATAATGTAAAATTCACCTTTGTGAAGCTTTCTGAGGTGGAAACTGACAGATAAGGGGCAGAACTCAGGTTGCTGATGCGTGCAACTGCATAAAGGGTGGGCCCTGGGGTGATACCAGTGGGTACTGGATTGTAGTGCAGTGTCTCTTCAGCAGTGTGAAACCAAATAATTTTCCAATGATGAGACATCCACTCACCCGCCGGCTCCACTGTCTCTGCCATCAGCTGCTCGGCCTCCACCGCTGTGTCTGTATCGTCCTCTTCCCCTGAGGAAGAGGAATCAGGCACTGGCTGGTACTCCTCATCAGTGGTGTTGCTGTCATCCTCTGAGGAGGGTGTCCAATCATCTTCAGGATGCCGCTGTGAAGCTTCCTGAGGTGGAAACTGGCAGATAGGTCCTTCTGGAAGAGAATGGCAGCTTGTGTGAAAAAGCTTGTTTTTTCAGCCCTGCACACTTAGGTGGAAAAACACCAAAGTCCCACAGAATTGCATGTGAAACAGCAAAAAGCCAGAATTACATGGGAAACGCAAAAAAGTCACTTCAAATATTTTTGTCCATTACAGCCAAACTAAGTGAGAGAGCCACACCAAACCACTCTATAATGTACAAGACGCCGCTGTGAAGCTTCCTGAGGTGGAAACTGGCAGATAGGTGCTTCTGGAAGAGAATGGCAGCTTGTGTGAAAAAGCTTGTTTTCTCAGCCTGGCACACTTAGGTGGAAAAACACCAAAGTCCCACAGAATTACATGTGAAACAGGAAAAGACAGAATTACATGGAAAACACAAAAATTCACTTTTCATAGTTTTGTCCATTACAGCTAAACTAAGTGAGAGAGCCACACCAAACCACTTCATCCATCACTTTAATTATGCCACTGTGAAGCTTTGCAAGTCCAAAATGAATTATTCTATGGTCAAGTATTCCCTCTTTTGTCGAAAAGGCGTTACTGCAGTTGGAACACAGAAAACCACTGTATAATGTAAAATTCACCTTTGTGAAGCTTTCTGAGGTGGAAACTGACAGATAAGGGGCAGAACTCAGGTTGCTGATGCGTGCAACTGCATAAAGGGTGGGCCCTGGGGTGATACCAGTGGGTACTGGATTGTAGTGCAGTGTCTCTTCAGCAGTGTGAAACCACATAATTTTCGAATGATGAGACATCCACTCACCCGCCGGCTCCACTGTCTCTGCCATCAGCTGCTCGGCCTCCACCACTGTGTCTGTATCGTCCTCTTCCCCTGAGGAAGAGGAATCAGGCACTGGCTGGTACTCCTCATCAGTGGTGTTGCTGTCATCCTCTGAGGAGGGTGTCGAATCATCTTCAGGATGCCGCTGTGAAGCTTCCTGAGGTGGAAACTGGCAGATAGGTGCTTCTGGAAGAGAATGGCAGCTTGTGTTAAAAAGCTTGTTTTCTCAGCCTGAGAAGCTCATTCGGCACACTTAGGTGGAAAAACACCAAAGTCCCACAGAATTGCATGTGAAACAGGAAAAAGCCAGAATTACATGGGAAACACAAAAAATTCACTTTTCATAGTTTTGTCCATTACAGCTAAACTAAGTGAGAGAGCCACACCAAACCACTTCATCCATCACTTTAATTATGCCACTGTGAAGCTTTGCAAGTCCAAAATGAATTATACTGTGGTCAAGTATTCCCTCTTTTGTCGAAAAGGCGTAACTGCAGTTGGAACACAGAAAACCACTCTATAATGTAAAATTCACCGCTGTGAAGCTTTCTGAGGTGGAAACTGACAGATAAGGGGCAGAACTCAGGTTGCTGATGCGTGCAACTGCATAAAGGGTGGGCCCTGGGGTGATACCAGTGGGTACTAGATTGTAGTGCAGTGTCTCTTCAGCAGTGTGAAACCACATAATTTTCCAATGATGAGACATCCCCTCACCCGCCGGCTCCACTGTCTCTGCCATCAGCTGCTCGGCCTCCACCGCTGTGTCTGTATCGTCCTCTTCCCCTGAGGAAGAGGAATCAGGCACTGGCTGGTACTCCTCATCAGTGGTGTTGCTGTCATCCTCTGAGGAGGGTGTCCAATCATCTTCAGGATGCCGCTGTGAAGCTTCCTGAGGTGGAAACTGGCAGATAGGTGCTTCTGGAAGAGAATGGCAGCTTGTGTGAAAAAGCTTGTTTTCTCAGCCTGGCACACTTAGGTGGAAAAACACCAAAGTCCCACAGAATTACATGTGAAACAGGAAAAAGACAGAATTACATGGAAAACGCAAAAAAGTCACTTTTCATAGTTTTGTCCATTACAGCTAAACTAAGTGAGAGAGCCACACCAAACCACTTCATCCATCACTTTAATTATGCCACTGTGAAGCTTTGCAAGTCCAAAATGAATTATTCTATGGTCAAGTATTCCCTCTTTTGTCGAAAAGGCGTAACTGCAGTTGGAACACAGAAAACCACTGTATAATGTAAAATTCACCTTTGTGAAGCTTTCTGAGGTGGAAACTGACAGATAAGGGGCAGAACTCAGGTTGCTGATGCGTGCAACTGCATAAAGGGTGGGCCCTGGGGTGATACCAGTGGGTACTGGATTGTAGTGCAGTGTCTCTTCAGCAGTGTGAAACCACATAATTTTCCAATGATGAGACATCCACTCACCCGCCGGCTCCACTGTCTCTGCCATCAGCTGCTCGGCCTCCACCGCTGTGTCTGTATCGTCCTCTTCCCCTGAGGAAGAGGAATCAGGCACTGGCTGGTACTCCTCATCAGTGGTGTTGCTGTCATCCTCTGAGGAGGGTGTCCAATCATCTTCAGGATGCCGCTGTGAAGCTTCCTGAGGTGGAAACTGGCAGATAGGTGCTTCTGGAAGAGAATGGCAGCTTGTGTTAAAAAGCTTGTTTTCTCAGCCTGAGAAGCTCATTCGGCACACTTAGGTGGAAAAACACCAAAGTCCCACAGAATTGCATGTGAAACAGGAAAAAGCCAGAATTACATGGGAAACACAAAAAATTCACTTTTCATAGTTTTGTCCATTACAGCTAAACTAAGTGAGAGAGCCACACCAAACCACTTCATCCATCACTTTAATTATGCCACTGTGAAGCTTTGCAAGTCCAAAATGAATTATTCTGTGGTCAAGTATTCCCTCTTTTGTCGAAAAGGCGTAACTGCAGTTGGAACACAGAAAACCACTGTATAATGTAAAATTCACCTTTGTGAAGCTTTCTGAGGTGGAAACTGACAGATAAGGCGCAGAACTCAGGTTGCTGATGCGTGCAACTGCATAAAGGGTGGGCCCTGGGGTGATACCAGTGGGTACTGGATTGTAGTGCAGTGTCTCTTCAGCAGTGTGAAACCACATAATTTTCCAATGATGAGACGTCCACTCACCTGCCGGCTCCACTGTCTCTGCCATCAGCTGCTCGGCCTCCACCGCTGTGTCTGTATCGTCCTCTTCCCCTGAGGAAGAGGAATCAGGCACTGGCTGGTACTCCTCATCAGTGGTGTTGCTGTCATCCTCTGAGGAGGGTGTCCCCTCATCTTCAGGAGAGGACGTGTCCTCATCTTGGGTAGAAGATGTCTCCTCCTCAAGCGCAGAGGATTTCTCCCCACCTTCCCTGACCGAGCCCATCACATACTCAAGTGCTTCATTCAGTGAATATGACCTTTTCGCCATCTTGCCAGAGAAAGAATGATCTGGGAGCTGTTAGGCTCACTTATAGCATTAGTACTGACTGCACCTGCATAAACTCCAGGACAGATTTATAAACATTGTCAGACTTTGTTTTTGTTCACCCCGAAGTCAAGATGACCTGTGATCCTTTTTTTTTTTTTTTTTTGGAGAGCAGCTATTTGAGTATGTAAGGGCTATTGTGTAGTTGTGTGTGGCATTCTTTTACAAAAAGATCAAAGCTACAGGTGTTTTCAACTTGTGCATCAAAGCCAAGTTTGCCTTGGAAACTCAAAGCTCAATAGCCTGTACCAAAAGAAATTCACTGAAACTTGGAGGTATGCTACACTGTAATTTATGTCACTCTATCTTGCAAATACATATTTCTAGGCACATTTTTTTCATGCACAAACACACATCATTATCTGACATCCTTAAGATCACACCTATGTCAAAATTGTGTCATTCATTTGCTCCATTGGAGTGCAGTAAGCCATCATACGCCCCTAGTGGAAACTAAGAATATTACCTGAAATTGCTCCCTTGGCAAAAAATGGACAAATGACATAATCTGGTAGAAAACATTAAAAACTAAAATTTTCAATTGTTGAGTTTAGAATGAAAGCCATTTTACCTAAAATTATATGATTGAATACTGTACATCACAAGGAATTTAAAAAAAAAATGTTGTCATGGGTTTCAATTGGCCAAAAGTGTCCATGATAGAGCCACGAGGTACAATTGGAGATATACAGTATAATATTGACATATTTAAAGAGCAGGTTTTGAAAATTTAAAAATCTGAAAAAAATCCAGACCCTTGGGCAATAACATTCCATATGCCTTAACACAGCTAAAATGGTCAAAAAAAAGGAAGTGAATTGGACACAAATGGCCAGCATAGAGTACAGAGGGTTAATAGTTTTGTCCATTACAGCTAAACTAAGTGAGAGAGCCACACCAAACCACTCTATAATGTACAAGTCGCCGCTGTGAAGCTTCCTGAGGTGGAAACTGGCAGATAGGTGCTTCTGGAAGAGAATGGCAGCTTGTGTGAAAAAGCTTGTTTTTTCAGCATGGCACACTTAGGTGGAAAAACACCAAAGTTCCACAGAATTGCATGTGAAACAGGAAAAAGCCAGAATTACATGGGAAACACAAAAAATTCACTTTTCATAGTTTTGTCCATTACAGCTAAACTAAGTGAGAGAGCCACACCAAACCACTTCATCCATCACTTTAATTATGCCACTGTGAAGCTTTGCAAGTCCAAAATGAATTATTCTGTGGTCAAGTATTCCCTCTTTTGTCGAAAAGGCGTAACTGCAGTTGGAACACAGAAAACCACTGTATAATGTAAAATTCACCGCTGTGAAGCTTTCTGAGGTGGAAACTGACAGATAAGGGGCAGAACTCAGGTTGCTGATGCGTGCAACTGCATAAAGGGTGGGCCCTGGGGTGATACCAGTGGGTACTGGATTGTAGTGCAGTGTCTCTTCAGCAGTGTGAAACCACATAATTTTCCAATGATGAGACATCCACTCACCCGCCGGCTCCACTGTCTCTGCCATCAGCTGCTCGGCCTCCACCGCTGTGTCTGTATCGTCCTCTTCCCCTGAGGAAGAGGAATCAGGCACTGGCTGGTACTCCTCATCAGTGGTGTTGCTGTCATCCTCTGAGGAGGGTGTCCAATCATCTTCAGGATGCCGCTGTGAAGCTTCCTGAGGTGGAAACTGGCAGATAGGTGCTTCTGGAAGAGAATGGCAGCTTGTGTGAAAAAGCTTGTTTTCACAGCCTGGCACACTTAGGTGGAAAAACACCAAAGTCCCACAGAATTGCATGTGAAACAGGAGAAAGCCAGAATTACATGGGAAACGCAAAAAAGTCAGTTTTAATATTTTTGTCCATTACAGCCAAACTAAGTGAGAGAGCCACACCAAACCACTCTATAATGTAAAAGTCACCGCTGTGAAGCTTCCTGAGGTGGAAACTGGCAGATAGGTGCTTCTGGAAGAGCATGGCAGCTTGTGTGAAAAAGCTTGTTTTCTCAGCCTGGCACACTTAGGTGGAAAAACACCAAAGTCCCACAGAATTGCATGTGAAACAGGAAAAAGCCAGTATTACATGGGAAACACAAAAAATTCACTTTTCATAGTTTTGTCCATTACAGCTAAACTAAGTGAGAGAGCCACACCAAACCACTTCATCCGTCACTTTAATTATGCCACTGTGAAGCTTTGCAAGTCCAAAATGAATTATTCTGTGGTCAAGTATTCCCTCTTTTGTCGAAAAGGCGTAACTGCAGTTGGAACACAGAAAACCACTCTATAATGTAAAATTCACCGCTGTGAAGCTTTCTGAGGTGGAAACTGACAGATAAGGGGCAGAACTCAGGTTGCTGATGCGTGCAACTGCATAAAGGGTGGGCCCTGGGGTGATACCAGTGGGTACTGGATTGTAGTGCAGTGTCTCTTCAGCAGTGTGAAACCATATAATTTTCCAATGATGAGACATCCACTCACCCGCCGGCTCCACTGTCTCTGCCATCAGCTGCTCGGCCTCCACCGCTGTGTCTGTATTGTCCTCTTCCCCTGAGGAAGAGGAATCAGGCACTGGCTGGTACTCCTCATCAGTGGTGTTGCTGTCATCCTCTGAGGAGGGTGTCCAATCATCTTCAGGATGCCGCTGTAAAGCTTCCTGAGGTGGAAACTGGCAGATAGGTGCTTCTGGAAGAGAATGGCAGCTTGTGTGAAAAAGCTTGTTTTTTCAGCCCTGCACACTTAGGTGGAAAAACACCAAAGTCCCACAGAATTGCATGTGAAACAGCAAAAAGCCAGAATTACATGGGAAACACAAAAAAGTCACTTTTAATATTTTTGTCCATTACAGCCAAACTAAGTGAGAGAGCCACACCAAACCACTCTATAATGTAAAAGTCACCGCTGTGAAGCTTCCTGAGGTGGAAACTGGCAGATAGGTGCTTCTGGAAGAGCATGGCAGCTTGTGTGAAAAAGCTTGTTTTCTCAGCCTGGCACACTTAGGTGGAAAAACACCAAAGTCCCACAGAATTGCATGTGAAACAGGAAAAAGCCAGTATTACATGGGAAACACAAAAATTCACTTTTCATAGTTTTGTCCATTACAGCTAAACTAAGTGAGAGAGCCACACCAAACCACTTCATCCATCACTTTAATTATGCCACTGTGAAGCTTTGCAAGTCCAAAATGAATTATTCTGTGGTCAAGTATTCCCTCTTTTGTCGAAAAGGCGTAACTGCAGTTGGAACACAGAAAACCACTCTATAATGTAAAATTCACCGCTGTGAAGCTTTCTGAGGTGGAAACTGACAGATAAGGGGCAGAACTCAGGTTGCTGATGCGTGCAACTGCATAAAGGGTGGGCCCTGGGGTGATACCAGTGGGTACTGGATTGTAGTGCAGTGTCTCTTCAGCAATGTGAAACCACATAATTTTCCAATGATGAGACATCCACTCACCCGCCGGCTCCACTGTCTCTGCCATCAGCTGCTCGGCCTCCACCGCTGTGTCTGTATCGTCCTCTTCCCCTGAGGAAGATGAATCAGGCACTGGCTGGTACTCCTCATCAGTGGTGTTGCTGTCATCCTCTGAGGAGGGTGTCCAATCATCTTCAGGATGCTGCTGTGAAGCTTCCTGAGGTGGAAACTGGCAGATAGGTGCTTCTGGAAGAGAATGGCAGCTTGTGTGAAAAAGCTTGTTTTTTCAGCCCTGCACACTTAGGTGGAAAAACACCAGAGTCCCACAGAATTGCATGTGAAACAGCAAAAAGCCAGAATTACATGGGAAACGCAAAAAAGTCACTTTTAATATTTTTGTCCATTACAGCCAAACTAAGTGAGAGAGCCACACCAAACCACTCTATCATGTACAAGTCGCCGCTGTGAAGCTTCCTGAGGTGGAAACTGGCAGATAGGTGCTTCTGGAAGAGAATGGCAGCTTGTGTGAAAAAGCTTGTTTTCTCAGCCTGGCACACTTAGGTGGAAAAACACCAAAGTCCCACAGAATTGCATGTGAAACAGGAAAAAGCCAGTATTACATGGGAAACACAAAAAATTCACTTTTAATAGTTTTGTCCATTACAGCTAAACTAAGTGAGAGAGCCACACCAAACCACTTCATCCATGACTTTAATTATGCCACTGTGAAGCTTTGCAAGTTCAAAATGAATTATTCTGTGGTCAAGTATTCCCTCTTTTGTCGAAAAGGCGTAACTGCAGTTGGAACACAGAAAACCACTCTATAATGTAAAATTCACCGCTGTGAAGCTTTCTGAGGTGGAAACTGACAGATAAGGGGCAGAACTCAGGTTGCTGATGCGTGCAACTGCATAAAGGGTGGGCCCTGGGGTGATACCAGTGGGTACTGGATTGTAGTGCAGTGTCCCTTCAGCAGTGTGAAACCACATAATTTTCCAATGATGAGACATCCACTCACCCGCCGGCTCCACTGTCTCTGCCATCAGCTGCTCGGCCTCCACCGCTGTGTCTGTATCGTCCTCTTCCCCTGAGGAAGAGGAATCAGGCACTGGCTGGTACTCCTCATCAGTGGTGTTGCTGTCATCCTCTGAGGAGGGTGTCCAATCATCTTCAGGATGCCGCTGTGAAGCTTCCTGAGGTGGAAACTGGCAGATAGGTCCTTCTGGAAGAGAATGGCAGCTTGTGTGAAAAAGCTTGTTTTTTCAGCCCTGCACACTTAGGTGGAAAAACACCAAAGTCCCACAGAATTGCATGTGAAACAGCAAAAAGCCAGAATTACATGGGAAACGCAAAAAAGTCACTTCAAATATTTTTGTCCATTACAGCCAAACTAAGTGAGAGAGCCACACCAAACCACTCTATAATGTACAAGTCGCCGCTGTGAAGCTTCCTGAGGTGGAAACTGGCAGATAGGTGCTTCTGGAAGAGAATGGCAGCTTGTGTGAAAAAGCTTGTTTTCTCAGCCTGGCACACTTAGGTGGAAAAACACCAAAGTCCCACAGAATTACATGTGAAACAGGAAAAAGACAGAATTACATGGAAAACACAAAAATTCACTTTTCATAGTTTTGTCCATTACAGCTAAACTAAGTGAGAGAGCCACACCAAACCACTTCATCCATCACTTTAATTATGCCACTGTGAAGCTTTGCAAGTCCAAAATGAATTATTCTATGGTCAAGTATTCCCTCTTTTGTCGAAAAGGCGTTACTGCAGTTGGAACACAGAAAACCACTGTATAATGTAAAATTCACCTTTGTGAAGCTTTCTGAGGTGGAAACTGACAGATAAGGGGCAGAACTCAGGTTGCTGATGCGTGCAACTGCATAAAGGGTGGGCCCTGGGGTGATACCAGTGGGTACTGGATTGTAGTGCAGTGTCTCTTCAGCAGTGTGAAACCACATAATTTTCCAATGATGAGACATCCACTCACCCGCCGGCTCCACTGTCTCTGCCATCAGCTGCTCGGCCTCCACCGCTGTGTCTGTATCGTCCTCTTCCCCTGAGGAAGAGGAATCAGGCACTGGCTGGTACTCCTCATCAGTGGTGTTGCTGTCATCCTCTGAGGAGGGTGTCCAATCATCTTCAGGATGCCGCTGTGAAGCTTCCTGAGGTGGAAACTGGCAGATAGGTGCTTCTGGAAGAGAATGGCAGCTTGTGTGAAAAAGCTTGTTTTCACAGCCTGGCACACTTAGGTGGAAAAACACCAAAGTCCCACAGAATTGCATGTGAAACAGGAGAAAGCCAGAATTACATGGGAAACGCAAAAAAGTCAGTTTTAATATTTTTGTCCATTACAGCCAAACTAAGTGAGAGAGCCACACCAAACCACTCTATAATGTAAAAGTCACCGCTGTGAAGCTTCCTGAGGTGGAAACTGGCAGATAGGTGCTTCTGGAAGAGCATGGCAGCTTGTGTGAAAAAGCTTGTTTTCTCAGCCTGGCACACTTAGGTGGAAAAACACCAAAGTCCCACAGAATTGCATGTGAAACAGGAAAAAGCCAGTATTACATGGGAAACACAAAAAATTCACTTTTCATAGTTTTGTCCATTACAGCTAAACTAAGTGAGAGAGCCACACCAAACCACTTCATCCGTCACTTTAATTATGCCACTGTGAAGCTTTGCAAGTCCAAAATGAATTATTCTGTGGTCAAGTATTCCCTCTTTTGTCGAAAAGGCGTAACTGCAGTTGGAACACAGAAAACCACTCTATAATGTAAAATTCACCGCTGTGAAGCTTTCTGAGGTGGAAACTGACAGATAAGGGGCAGAACTCAGGTTGCTGATGCGTGCAACTGCATAAAGGGTGGGCCCTGGGGTGATACCAGTGGGTACTGGATTGTAGTGCAGTGTCTCTTCAGCAGTGTGAAACCATATAATTTTCCAATGATGAGACATCCACTCACCCGCCGGCTCCACTGTCTCTGCCATCAGCTGCTCGGCCTCCACCGCTGTGTCTGTATTGTCCTCTTCCCCTGAGGAAGAGGAATCAGGCACTGGCTGGTACTCCTCATCAGTGGTGTTGCTGTCATCCTCTGAGGAGGGTGTCCAATCATCTTCAGGATGCCGCTGTAAAGCTTCCTGAGGTGGAAACTGGCAGATAGGTGCTTCTGGAAGAGAATGGCAGCTTGTGTGAAAAAGCTTGTTTTTTCAGCCCTGCACACTTAGGTGGAAAAACACCAGAGTCCCACAGAATTGCATGTGAAACAGCAAAAAGCCAGAATTACATGGGAAACGCAAAAAAGTCACTTTTAATATTTTTGTCCATTACAGCCAAACTAAGTGAGAGAGCCACACCAAACCACTCTATCATGTACAAGTCGCCGCTGTGAAGCTTCCTGAGGTGGAAACTGGCAGATAGGTGCTTCTGGAAGAGAATGGCAGCTTGTGTGAAAAAGCTTGTTTTCTCAGCCTGGCACACTTAGGTGGAAAAACACCAAAGTCCCACAGAATTGCATGTGAAACAGGAAAAAGCCAGTATTACATGGGAAACACAAAAAATTCACTTTTAATAGTTTTGTCCATTACAGCTAAACTAAGTGAGAGAGCCACACCAAACCACTTCATCCATGACTTTAATTATGCCACTGTGAAGCTTTGCAAGTTCAAAATGAATTATTCTGTGGTCAAGTATTCCCTCTTTTGTCGAAAAGGCGTAACTGCAGTTGGAACACAGAAAACCACTCTATAATGTAAAATTCACCGCTGTGAAGCTTTCTGAGGTGGAAACTGACAGATAAGGGGCAGAACTCAGGTTGCTGATGCGTGCAACTGCATAAAGGGTGGGCCCTGGGGTGATACCAGTGGGTACTGGATTGTAGTGCAGTGTCTCTTCAGCAGTGTGAAACCACATAATTTTCCAATGATGAGACGTCCACTCACCCGCCGGCTCCACTGTCTCTGCCATCAGCTGCTCGGCCTCCACCGCTGTGTCTGTATCGTCCTCTTCCCCTGAGGAAGAGGAATCAGGCACTGGCTGGTACTCCTCATCAGTGGTGTTGCTGTCATCCTCTGAGGAGGGTGTCCAATCATCTTCAGGATGCCGCTGTGAAGCTTCCTGAGGTGGAAACTGGCAGATAGGTGCTTCTGGAAGAGAATGGCAGCTTGTGTGAAAAAGCTTGTTTTCTCAGCCTGGCACACTTAGGTGGAAAAACACCAAAGTCCCACAGAATTGCATGTGAAACAGGAGAAAGCCAGAATTACATGGGAAACGCAAAAAAGTCAGTTTTAATATTTTTGTCCATTACAGCCAAACTAAGTGAGAGAGCCACACCAAACCACTCTATAATGTAAAAGTCACCGCTGTGAAGCTTCCTGAGGTGGAAACTGGCAGATAGGTGCTTCTGGAAGAGCAAGGCAGCTTGTGTGAAAAAGCTTGTTTTCTCAGCCTGGCACACTTAGGTGGAAAAACACCAAAGTCCCACAGAATTGCATGTGAAACAGGAAAAAGCCAGTATTACATGGGAAACACAAAAAATTCACTTTTCATAGTTTTGTCCATTACAGCTAAACTAAGTGAGAGAGCCACACCAAACCACTTCATCCGTCACTTTAATTATGCCACTGTGAAGCTTTGCAAGTCCAAAATGAATTATTCTGTGGTCAAGTATTCCCTCTTTTGTCGAAAAGGCGTAACTGCAGTTGGAACACAGAAAACCACTCTATAATGTAAAATTCACCGCTGTGAAGCTTTCTGAGGTGGAAACTGACAGATAAGGGGCAGAACTCAGGTTGCTGATGCGTGCAACTGCATAAAGGGTGGGCCCTGGGGTGATACCAGTGGGTACTGGATTGTAGTGCAGTGTCTCTTCAGCAGTGTGAAACCACATAATTTTCCAATGATGAGACATCCACTCACCCGCCGGCTCCACTGTCTCTGCCAATCAGCTGCTCGGCCTCCACCGCTGTGTCTGTATTGTCCTCTTCCCCTGAGGAAGAGGAATCAGGCACTGGCTGGTACTCCTCATCAGTGGTGTTGCTGTCATCCTCTGAGGAGGGTGTCCAATCATCTTCAGGATGCCGCTGTAAAGCTTCCTGAGGTGGAAACTGGCAGATAGGTGCTTCTGGAAGAGAATGGCAGCTTGTGTGAAAAAGCTTGTTTTTTCAGCCCTGCACACTTAGGTGGAAAAACACCAAAGTCCCACAGAATTGCATGTGAAACAGCAAAAAGCCAGAATTACATGGGAAACACAAAAAAGTCACTTTTAATATTTTTGTCCATTACAGCCAAACTAAGTGAGAGAGCCACACCAAACCACTCTATAATGTAAAAGTCACCGCTGTGAAGCTTCCTGAGGTGGAAACTGGCAGATAGGTGCTTCTGGAAGAGCATGGCAGCTTGTGTGAAAAAGCTTGTTTTCTCAGCCTGGCACACTTAGGTGGAAAAACACCAAAGTCCCACAGAATTGCATGTGAAACAGGAAAAAGCCAGTATTACATGGGAAACACAAAAAATTCACTTTTCATAGTTTTGTCCATTACAGCTAAACTAAGTGAGAGAGCCACACCAAACCACTTCATCCATCACTTTAATTATGCCACTGTGAAGCTTTGCAAGTCCAAAATGAATTATTCTGTGGTCAAGTATTCCCTCTTTTGTCGAAAAGGCGTAACTGCAGTTGGAACACAGAAAACCACTGTATAATGTAAAATTCACCTTTGTGAAGCTTTCTGAGGTGGAAACTGACAGATAAGGGGCAGAACTCAGGTTGCTGATGCGTGCAACTGCATAAAGGGTGGGCCCCGGGGTGATACCAGTGGGTACTGGATTGTAGTGCAGTGTCTCTTCAGCAGTGTGAAACCACATAATTTTCCAATGATGAGACATCCACTCACCCGCCGGCTCCACTGTCTCTGCCATCAGCTGCTCGGCCTCCACCGCTGTGTCTGTATCGTCCTCTTCCCCTGAGGAAGATGAATCAGGCACTGGCTGGTACTCCTCATCAGTGGTGTTGCTGTCATCCTCTGAGGAGGGTGTCCAATCATCTTCAGGATGCTGCTGTGAAGCTTCCTGAGGTGGAAACTGGCAGATAGGTGCTTCTGGAAGAGAATGGCAGCTTGTGTGAAAAAGCTTGTTTTTTCAGCCCTGCACACTTAGGTGGAAAAACACCAGAGTCCCACAGAATTGCATGTGAAACAGCAAAAAGCCAGAATTACATGGGAAACGCAAAAAAGTCACTTTTAATATTTTTGTCCATTACAGCCAAACTAAGTGAGAGAGCCACACCAAACCACTCTATCATGTACAAGTCGCCGCTGTGAAGCTTCCTGAGGTGGAAACTGGCAGATAGGTGCTTCTGGAAGAGAATGGCAGCTTGTGTGAAAAAGCTTGTTTTCTCAGCCTGGCACACTTAGGTGGAAAAACACCAAAGTCCCACAGAATTGCATGTGAAACAGGAAAAAGCCAGTATTACATGGGAAACACAAAAATTCACTTTTAATAGTTTTGTCCATTACAGCTAAACTAAGTGAGAGAGCCACACCAAACCACTTCATCCATGACTTTAATTATGCCACTGTGAAGCTTTGCAAGTTCAAAATGAATTATTCTGTGGTCAAGTATTCCCTCTTTTGTCGAAAAGGCGTAACTGCAGTTGGAACACAGAAAACCACTCTATAATGTAAAATTCACCGCTGTGAAGCTTTCTGAGGTGGAAACTGACAGATAAGGGGCAGAACTCAGGTTGCTGATGCGTGCAACTGCATAAAGGGTGGGCCCTGGGGTGATACCAGTGGGTACTGGATTGTAGTGCAGTGTCTCTTCAGCAGTGTGAAACCACATAATTTTCCAATGATGAGACGTCCACTCACCCGCCGGCTCCACTGTCTCTGCCATCAGCTGCTCGGCCTCCACCGCTGTGTCTGTATCGTCCTCTTCCCCTGAGGAAGAGGAATCAGGCACTGGCTGGTACTCCTCATCAGTGGTGTTGCTGTCATCCTCTGAGGAGGGTGTCCAATCATCTTCAGGATGCCGCTGTGAAGCTTCCTGAGGTGGAAACTGGCAGATAGGTGCTTCTGGAAGAGAATGGCAGCTTGTGTGAAAAAGCTTGTTTTCTCAGCCTGGCACACTTAGGTGGAAAAACACCAAAGTCCCACAGAATTGCATGTGAAACAGGAGAAAGCCAGAATTACATGGGAAACGCAAAAAAGTCAGTTTTAATATTTTTGTCCATTACAGCCAAACTAAGTGAGAGAGCCACACCAAACCACTCTATAATGTAAAAGTCACCGCTGTGAAGCTTCCTGAGGTGGAAACTGGCAGATAGGTGCTTCTGGAAGAGCATGGCAGCTTGTGTGAAAAAGCTTGTTTTCTCAGCCTGGCACACTTAGGTGGAAAAACACCAAAGTCCCACAGAATTGCATGTGAAACAGGAAAAAGCCAGTATTACATGGGAAACACAAAAAATTCACTTTTCATAGTTTTGTCCATTACAGCTAAACTAAGTGAGAGAGCCACACCAAACCACTTCATCCATGACTTTAATTATGCCACTGTGAAGCTTTGCAAGTCCAAAATGAATTATTCTGTGGTCAAGTATTCCCTCTTTTGTCGAAAAGGCGTAACTGCAGTTGGAACACAGAAAACCACTCTATAATGTAAAATTCACCGCTGTGAAGCTTTCTGAGGTGGAAACTGACAGATAAGGGGCAGAACTCAGGTTGCTGATGCGTGCAACTGCATAAAGGGTGGGCCCTGGGGTGATACCAGTGGGTACTGGATTGTAGTGCAGTGTCTCTTCAGCAGTGTGAAACCACATAATTTTCCAATGATGAGACATCCACTCACCCGCCGGCTCCACTGTCTCTGCCATCAGCTGCTCGGCCTCCACCGCTGTGTCTGTATCGTCCTCTTCCCCTGAGGAAGATGAATCAGGCACTGGCTGGTACTCCTCATCAGTGGTGTTGCTGTCATCCTCTGAGGAGGGTGTCCAATCATCTTCAGGATGCCGCTGTGAAGCTTCCTGAGGTGGAAACTGGCAGATAGGTGCTTCTGGAAGAGAATGGCAGCTTGTGTGAAAAAGCTTGTTTTTTTCAGCCCTGCACACTTAGGTGGAAAAACACCAGAGTCCCACAGAATTGCATGTGAAACAGCAAAAAGCCAGAATTACATGGGAAACGCAAAAAAGTCACTTTTAATATTTTTGTCCATTACAGCCAAACTAAGTGAGAGAGCCACACCAAACCACTCTATCATGTACAAGTCGCCGCTGTGAAGCTTCCTGAGGTGGAAACTGGCAGATAGGTGCTTCTGGAAGAGAATGGCAGCTTGTGTGAAAAAGCTTGTTTTCTCAGCCTGGCACACTTAGGTGGAAAAACACCAAAGTCCCACAGAATTGCATGTGAAACAGGAAAAAGCCAGTATTACATGGGAAACACAAAAAATTCACTTTTCATAGTTTTGTCCATTACAGCTAAACTAAGTGAGAGAGCCACACCAAACCACTTCATCCATCACTTTAATTATGCCACTGTGAAGCTTTGCAAGTCCAAATTGAATTATTCTGTGGTCAAGTATTCCCTCTTTTGTCGAAAAGGCGTAACTGCAGTTGGAACACAGAAAACCACTGTATAATGTAAAATTCACCTTTGTGAAGCTTTCTGAGGTGGAAACTGACAGATAAGGCGCAGAACTCAGGTTGCTGATGCGTGCAACTGCATAAAGGGTGGGCCCTGGGGTGATACCAGTGGGTACTGGATTGTAGTGCAGTGTCTCTTCAGCAGTGTGAAACCACATAATTTTCCAATGATGAGACGTCCACTCACCTGCCGGCTCCACTGTCTCTGCCATCAGCTGCTCGGCCTCCACCGCTGTGTCTGTATCGTCCTCTTCCCCTGAGGAAGAGGAATCAGGCACTGGCTGGTACTCCTCATCAGTGGTGTTGCTGTCATCCTCTGAGGAGGGTGTCCCCTCATCTTCAGGAGAGGACGTGTCCTCATCTTGGGTAGAAGATGTCTCCTCCTCAAGCGCAGAGGATTTCTCCCCACCTTCCCTGACCGAGCCCATCACATACTCAAGTGCTTCATTCAGTGAATATGACCTTTTCGCCATCTTGCCAGAGAAAGAATGATCTGGGAGCTGTTAGGCTCACTTATAGCATTAGTACTGACTGCACCTGCATAAACTCCAGGACAGATTTATAAACATTGTCAGACTTTGTTTTTGTTCACCCCGAAGTCAAGATGACCTGTGATCCTTTTTTTTTTTTTTTTTGGAGAGCAGCTATTTGAGTATGTAAGGGCTATTGTGTAGTTGTGTGTGGCATTCTTTTACAAAAAGATCAAAGCTACAGGTGTTTTCAACTTGTGCATCAAAGCCAAGTTTGCCTTGGAAACTCAAAGCTCAATAGCCTGTACCAAAAGAAATTCACTGAAACTTGGAGGTATGCTACACTGTAATTTATGTCACTCTATCTTGCAAATACATATTTCTAGGCACATTTTTTTTCATGCACAAACACACATCATTATCTGACATCCTTAAGATCACACCTATGTCAAAATTGTGTCATTCATTTGCTCCATTGGAGTGCAGTAAGCCATCATACGCCCCTAGTGGAAACTAAGAATATTACCTGAAATTGCTCCCTTGGCAAAAAATGGACAAATGACATAATCTGGTAGAAAACATTAAAAACTAAAATTTTCAATTGTTGAGTTTAGAATGAAAGCCATTTTACCTAAAATTATATGATTTAATACTGTACATCACAAGGAATTTAAAAAAAAAATGTTGTCATGGGTTTCAATTGGCCAAAAGTGTCCATGATAGAGCCACGAGGTACAATTGGAGATATACAGTATAATATTGACATATTTAAAGAGCAGGTTTTGAAAATTAAAAAATCTGAAAAAAATCCAGACCCTTGGGCAATAACATTCCATATGCATTAACACAGCTAAAATGGTCAAAAAAAAGGAAGTGAATTGGACACAAATGGCCAGCATAGAGTACAGAGGGTTAATAGTTTTGTCCATTACAGCTAAACTAAGTGAGAGAGCCACACCAAACCACTCTATAATGTACAAGTCGCCGCTGTGAAGCTTCCTGAGGTGGAAACTGGCAGATAGGTGCTTCTGGAAGAGAATGGCAGCTTGTGTGAAAAAGCTTGTTTTCTCAGCCTGAGAAGCTCATTTGGCACACTTAGGTGGAAAAAAACCAAAGTCCCACAGAATTGCATGTGAAACAAGAAAAAGCAAGAATTACATGGGAAACGCAAAAAAGTCACTTTTAATAGTTTTGTCCATTACAGCTGAACTAAGTGAGAGAGCCACACCAAACCACTTATGCATCACTTTAATTATGCCACTGTGAAGCTTTGCAAGTCCAGAATGAATTATTCTGTGGTCAAGTGTGCCCTCTTTTGTCGAAAAAGCGTAACTGCATTTGGAACACAGAAAACCACTCTATAATGTACAAGTCACCGCTGTGAAGCTTCCTTAGGTGGAAACTGGCAGATAGGTGCTTCTGGAAGAGAATGGCAGCTTGTGTGAAAAAGCTTGTTTTTTCAGCCTGGCACACTCATGTGGAAAAACACCAAAGTCCCACAGAATTGTATGTGAAAAAGGAAAAGCCAGAATTACATGGGATACGCTAAAAAGTCACTTTTAATATTTTTGTCCATTACAGCCAAACTAAGTGAGAGAGCCACACCAAACCACTCTATAATGTACAAGTCGCCGCTGTGAAGCTTCCTGAGGTGGAAACTGGCAGATAGGTGCTTCTGGAAGAGAATGGCAGCTTGTGTGAAAAAGCTTGTTTTCTCAGCCTGAGAAGCTCATTCGGCACACTTAGGTGGAAAAACACCAAAGTCCCACAGAATTGCATGTGAAACAGGAAAAAGCCAGAATTACATGGGAAACGCAAAAAAGTCACTTTTAATAGTTTTGTGCATTACAGCCAAACTAAGTGAGAGAGCCACACCAAACCACTCTATAATGTACTAGTCACCGCTGTGAAGCTTCCTGAGGTGGAAACTGGCAGATAGGTGCTTCTGGAAGACAATGGCAGCTTAAATGAAAAAGCTTCTTTTCTCAGCTGTTGTTCGACGTCATCCCGAGCACATGGTTACTTATCATATGGCGAATTAAAGGCCCCTGCACGCATTTAAAGCAAGGAGACCTGTTTTGTTAAATGTGCATTAATATTTGTATCGTTTTGGCCTCCTGAATGGCTCCAGGTTTAAAAAGTCAAGTTAAAAAGTATTTAAATAGACATGACAAGGTTTTAATCAATTCAATATTTATTAGGAATGGTCAAAATGTATAATAGATAAGCTGGGAAAGTGCAATGTAGCAGCAGCATTACACACAGTAACAACACACAGACATATCAAAAAAATCAACATAGAATGCAATATAAAAAATGGATAAATAACCAGTATAATTGCAGTGCAAACTAAAAATAAAAAATATAAGGTGCAGTGAACAGATGAAACATATAAGGTGCTTGGATAATAGTACAGTAAATATTTAAAAAAAAAAAACTTTTAATGTCTTTTTAAACTCTTCTCAGCCAGCCACAGCTCCACAGTCTTCCCTTCATAGAAAGCACAGAAGTGCTCTCCCCCATATTGGCTGTGGCCAAAGTCTTTCTGCTGTGGCTGGCCACAGAGTTGGCAGATCCGCAGTTTGTGGGGCTTCCTCACTTTCCCACCTGGTTTCTCTGGTTTCTCATGCCTCTGTTTGAGGTTCCAGGCTGTTGTTCTGGGGAGCTTCTGTAGCTCACCAGGGCCAAGCTGTTCCCTGATCTACTCTTGCACTGTGCGTCCTCCAGGGCCCTCTTCCACAGCACAAAAGTATTGGCCCTTGAGGTAAGTGTGGCCACCATCCACCGTGCATGCTTGGCCACGGATGTTGCAGGGGTCACCAGGTTTGTGCTGTGGCTTTCCCCTGGTACTTTGGAGGACTTTTTTGTCTTTTGCTGCTTTAATTTTGCGCCTGTACACAGTGCAACGGGTGGGCTTGCTGGTCCCCGCCACTGGCTCTGCTGCCTGAAGCCGTCAAGGAGAGGAGCTGGAGGAGGAGGAGGAGGAGGAGGATGTGCAGTCGTAGTCCACTTAAATACAAATACAATACAGAACTCTGTTAGTCAAGGTACATAGAAACACAGATGCAGTTTAACAAAGTATATTTCTAACAAACCTAATGAAGTGACGTGTTTGGTTTTCCGCGTTGCTTTTCTGCCTTCCATTCTGTCCAACTAAACCCTCAGCACCCCCTGTTGTTTTACAGTGTCCATTTGAGGCCCATTCTCACCTAGTCTCTAGGTAAACCTTTGAACCTGACCCTGGGTTGACCCCTTGACCCTAGTTTTAAGTGAGGAGAGGGAATGATGTATTGTGTGACTGTTACCTGTGGGAATTTAGTGATATCAGGCACCTAGTCTAGATACCTAGTCTTCCCTATATTTATTTAATTTCTTAAAGACCGAAAGAAGCAGGAGAAAGCATTGGTTTAAAAAAGAAAAGTTTATTTAAAACAAAAACAATTAAGACAGCAATATACAACTATATAGATATATATTGGAATTTCCCCATTGTGGGACAAATAAAGGAATATCTTATATAAGACAACTATATACACAATATTTATTTAGCAAACATAATTGACAAACTAAATACACTATATACACAATATTTACAAATCCCTCCCTCCCAAACACACACACACACACACACACACACACACACACACACACACACACACACACACAAAGCGTTCGTTCAGAGAGGGGGAGCCGCCCCATCACTCACTCACACACACACACACACACAAAGTGAAGTGTTCGCTCAGGCAGGGGGGGCTGCTCCATCACGCCCCTTCACCTCTGCCAGCCACTGCTCCACAGTTCTCCCTTTCCCCTCGGCCCGGGAGCAGAAGGTCTCCTTCTTGTAGCGGCTGTGGCCAAACGCCCGCGTCTTCGGTTGGCCACTGCGCCTGCAGTTAAAGTGGGAGACCTTCTTTGCTGGTTTTAAGTGTTCTCCCAGCTCCCGGCACAACGCTCTTTCTCCTCCTGGAGCTTGCGCCTCCAGGCGGTGTTCCTTGGCACTGGTGGAGCAGTGGCAGCTGTGGCTGTGGAGGGGATGTCACCGGCCTCCGCGCTGACGCTGGTGGACAGGACGGCGTCCGCGCTGGAGGCTTGTGGGGTGGCTGATGAGGAGGAGGAGGAGGCAGTGGAGGAGCTGGCGACGATGAGGTCCAGGACCAGAAGCGTCCGTGGGCAGGCGGTGCTGGAGGGGCTGGTCTGGCTGCTCAGGCTGCTGCAGCACAGTCGGTGGGGCAGGCAGGGGCTCCGCTGCAGTCTGGGGAGTGCTGGGCCCCAGGACTGCAATGGCGATGGTGTCCCTCATCATGGCCTTGCTCCTCTGGTTGTGCCTTAAAAAACAGAATGTAACAAATGCACATTAGTAATCATGACATCACACACACACACTCACACAGTGCCACTTCAAATCAGATGTGAGAGAAAGGATCAGGTCTTACCATTGCGTCAGGGTCCGCCGATTGACATCATATAGCTGGATGCGGGTGCTCGTCATGAGGGCTGCACAACTATAAACATTCTCGCGAATTGTTAGATAGTCCCTCATGACGGCACCCCAGCGAGGAATCCAGACCCCGGCAATCTTCCTGCCCTCGCTGCAGTGGAGGATGCTGAGGTCCAGCAGGACAGCCTCCACAAGCCTCGACACATCGGGAGACTGCGCCGCTCCCGCCCCCCTTGCCCAGGACCGCACTACATAGACAGAGAGAGAGAGAGGGAGAGAGAGAGAGAGAGAGAGAGAGTGAGTCAGTGAGTTAATTAGTGACTGACAGGACAGGACAAGAACCAAAAAAAGCTTGAAAAAAGAAATTTATTGTGACTGCTTACCGCTTCACACTATCCACACCCCTGGCATGTGAGCGTGCCGCTGGGTGGTCCGGAATCGGCCTTGGACAAGCCGGCCCTGGTGACGGGGGGGGAATTTGACCGCTGCCTTGTCCCAATCACTCAACTTCAGCCAGAGAGCGGTGATCTCTCTGGCTTGCCTGGGAGTGACGTAGCGGCGGTGGCGCAGTTCCACGAGGGCCTGGGCCAGGGCCACGACGTGCTGGTAGCTGCCTCCACCTGGCCCGATAACATCCTCCTCCTCCTCCTCCTCCTCCTCAGCCTGCTGCACCTCCATTTGGTCCACGCGGGTGAGGTTTGAGGACTGAAGGAGAGCGCTGTGGTGTTCGAGGAGACGAATCTCCTCTGGTTCCTCCTCCTCGAACTCTTCATCACTGCCCCCCCCCCCCCCCGGCTTCGTCCTCATCAGTCCCTCCTGGAGCGTCAGGATCATCCAGGTCCTTCTGCAGCACAGCGCCCGTCTGGGAGAACAGGTACTCCACCCCAATGAGTTCCCCTGTGGGCACACAGAGACACAGATGTTAAATGACAGACACCTAAGACAGGTGTTAAACGTTACCGTTACCTCAGACAGATTTATGACTTACCTGTGTACTCCCTGGGCATGGTGTACGTGTCGACCAGCGTGAGCCCAAGAAGCTCTTGGGTCAGCTGGTCGAAGCTGTGCTGCAGCTGGGCACTGTAGCAACGCAGCGCCGACCTCTGTCCTCCCTCGATTCTCGTTCCACCGCACCAGGCCCTCCAGCAGGTACACCTGGAAGTGTACATCACTTGCAGATTGTCCTAAGCAGAAACAAAGCAACACAGTTAGTGTGAGGACAAATAAACACACAAATACATAATTGAGTCTGTGTTGTAAACCACACATGTACTTACCTGGGATGAAGCGGCACAGGTGCAGGTGGAACGATTCCAGGGAAGTGGAGCCTCGGCCGCACCGGTAGACGGGGAGCCTCACCCCGCCTTTGGTGAGCTCTCCCGTCTTGGTGTAGAGGTCCACTCCCGCAGGGTCCTGGATGCAGTCGAGGTGTCGGCGCTGCGTGCTCCAGATCTCCTCCATTCGGGCGCGGTCGATCAAAGGGACGCCCATGCTGTCCGTCACGTGCCAGAAGGTGTCCAGCACCTCTTGGACCAGCCGCTCCGTCTCCACTGCACCCCTGGTGCGGCGCCGGCAGTGACGGGCGAGCTCCTTGGCGGACAGCTTGACCTCCTGGGCGTCCCTCCCCTCCTCGGACTGCTTGGCTCCTCTCAGGCGGGACACGTCTTCGGCGTCCCACTCAAAAATGGCGAAGGAGAGCCTCGCCATGAAGAGGCCGTAGAGCTGGTGGCTGTCGGTGGTCACCCCTCTGGCGAAACGCCGCATGAGGTGCCACACGTCGAGCCTGACGACCAGCTCGTGCCACTCGTGGAACAGCTTGGACGTTTGACACTGTCCCACGGTGGCACAGCAGTCCCGGTCCACGTACAGGACCCTTGGAGGGGCCTTCCCGGCTTCGCGGTACCATGCCATGTCGACAAGTCCGCCCCCCTCAGCTGCGGTGAGGACGGACATGAGCACCTGCCCGTACTCATTGCCGACGTTGGTGACCCAGGCGGCCGTCCCGGCAGCACCGCCCGCAAGCTTTTTGGTGATCTGTGTGACACAGCAACACAACAACATTCAGACACATGACAAAACAAACATTACACTGGGTACACGGCACGCTGTGGTGGATAACAAAACCTACCTTCTTGGTGGAGTCCATCTTCAAAAGATCACCAAAGATGGAAGTGACTCTGGCTCTCGTCTCGTCGAGCCTCGTCAAGGCGTCCCTGACGTAGACGTTGATGAGCCAGAGCACTGTGGGCACCGGGTGCATGGTTGGGAGCGACGACGCCGCCAGCGGCGCAGCGCCCGGTACCCGAAGCTTGCGGAGCACGGAAAGGTACAGCATCGACCGCGCCATCCACTCTCTGGTGTGCTGCTCCACCAGAGAGGCACGGAGGCGAGACGCACTGTTGCCCAAAGTGCGCTCCTTCATGAGCCCGATCACAGCTCTGTCGCAGGACAACCTGGGAGGGGAAAGAGGTGATCAGAGGTTACTGGAGAAAACCACAGAAATACATTACTGTTGCTGTTACTGTTTACATTACTTACTTGTACGTGAGAACTGCTGGAAACTGCTCACGATGGGCCATGTCCAGCTGTCCCAAGATGTCCTGCGACCATCCCGGCATCTTCTTGTGACAGGAGCTGCATTCCAGGTACTCCGTGCCCATGAAGTACCAGCAGCTCCTGTCCAAGACCCTCCTCACCGTCTTGTAGAGGCCAGCTCCCGCAAGCTTGCCCCCACAGGCGACGATGGGGCAGCGGAGGTGGTACGCCCACATCCTGTAGGGCACCCACAGGAAAAAGGGACTCTGGAAAAAGGGGTGGGCTGTGGCGGGTGGCTGGGTGTAGAGGGGCCGGGCACCTGGTGGGTGCCACCACAGGCGGAGTTCAGATGTGAGGACACCCTGCCCGTTGGGTGCCCTCCTGAACAGTGCCCGGCCCACCCAGTCGTGCTGCTCTTCGGGGAGCGTCAGCCTCCAGCCACGTGGTAGCAGCTGAAACACACAGCAGTGTCAGACCGTTAGTGTACTGAACACAGACACACACACACTACAACACAATATGTCATCACTGAGCATACCTGTGCGCCGGGGCCTGACCTCTCCCCACAGGTGTTGTCCTGAAGGGGACGTTCCGGTGGCTGGGAGAGAGAGAAGGGGGGCACGGCTGATGGGGCATCCCTGCACGGGTCGACCTCCATGGCGGCAGCGAGCAGGTCAGCATCCGAGGGTCCATCCTGGGGACCAACAGCGTCCAGGGGTGGTTGTGGTGGTTGTGCTGCCAGGGCTGCCTTCTCTGCATCCCGGGCCTGCACATATTTTTTTAAGTCCACCAACCTGGACGCTTTGGCTGTGGGTGCCGCCTGCCTCACAAACTGTACATAGCTAAAAAAGAGAACAGAAATGCAATGGGTAAAAAAGTCACGCACACACACAGACATACACACACAGACACAGATACACACACAGACACACACAGACACACACACAGACACACACACACACACACAGACACACACACACACACACACACACACACAACAAACAAACAAACAACTTACCTTGCCCGCTCACGGTCCGTCGACTCGTACAGGGTCTTGTAGGTCAGGTCACTATGAACACCGAACCCCACCAGCGTGTCGTCCACGCCCCTCATGGTCTGGGGACTGCCCTCGAGCATCCTACGCCTGTCGATGGCTGCCACCATCGGCGGGAACAGCCTGGCGTAGGAGACGAGGGCGTCTTTGTGCACCATGAGGGCATTCTGCTGACTAGTGCCCCCTTTGTCTCTCTCTCCCTCGTGGGACACACAGATGGTGACTGCGTATCCCACGTCATTCTCCAGCAGCCACCGGAACGTCTGACCACGGTACTGGCCGAGCTGCAGCTCGCTCTCGGCCAGCACCTGATGGTGATCGGTGGGGTTACCTCCCTTCTGCACCACCCTGTCTCTTGCCTCAGAGCGCACCAGCTCAGGGGTCTTAACCACCACCAGGGCAGTGGCAGAGGCAGAGGCCCCCCTCTGGCGGCGGCTCAAGGCCAGCGCCTCCTGAGAGGCCCGCAGGGTCAGGTCAAGGTTTGCCTCAAAGCGGAAAATAGGCTGCATTTTCTAGAAAGACAAGAAATAAGATTTAAGTCAGTAATCTGCTACACATGCACTGTTTACATCCTACTGACAGTCTATTACTGTACTCAATGATACTGTGCCCATTCATTAACATACATTCAACATCAGGCGTCCTGTTTACACATTTAAACCATATTTACACTTTGAATTTTGACTTCAAACTGTAGTAACTACATCTACAGGGTCTAAGGAAGATAATCAGGTAGTCTGTTTAAAGATTAAATACATTGTGAGAGATCGCCAGCCCTCAGAAAAGTAGTAACTAAAATGACCTCATTCACCTCCTTGTTTTTAGCTAGCAAAATCACGGCTGGTCTGTTTACACATTTAAACCATATTTACACTTCAAATTTTGACTCCACCTCGTTGTACCAGCATACCAAGGGTCTTAAGAAGTGAGCCAAGTTGTCTCATCACGTTTTTAAAGCGTTTCCAGAGATCGTCAGCTCATCACAGCAGTGGCTAAATGCTCATTCATTCCCAACGCTTAGCATGCTAATAGCGATTTATATGCTAACGCATCTAAAGCACAGTTAAACTTTAAATATCAACTCCACACAATAGCAGTACAATATCCTAGGTCTCAACAAGTAAACCCAGTATGGGAATATTATTTTAAACACATTTCACCGATCGGTAATGACATCGGCGGCAGTCCTAACTTACGCTAACGTTACATTGGCTCGCTGTTTCACTGCTAACTGATTACTGTATAATATATAAGCTGCCTTTTCAATGTAGCACATAATTTTACAAACAATAAAGTTTGTCTAACCTTATAATATTGTGTGAATGTCCGTCCGTCCGCTCACTCAAACGCCGCTCAGTCCGAATGAATGAATGACACTGACCGTGGCTGTGGCTTTGGGGGTGGGCGGGACATGCGGCGAGCTGTCGAATCACAGCACAGCACCCAAATGGAACAGACCAATGGGGTTGACCTGGCCTTCACCCATTGGCCTGTTCCATTTGAGCATGAGCCAATGATAGCCTCTGAAATCGGTAGGTGGGGACATTTATGTGGAACACAGGTACAGAGACGAAGGCTGTCCCAGAGCAGAGGCGCTCCCCCAGCGTTCTTCTCTGTTTTGGTCGGCACCCGCGCATGCGCACTAGAGCGCAAAAGACGCGCGGTCGACGTGCGGAACGGCACTCCCGCTCGCCGGTTCGAATCCCGACGGAGGCAAACTGCGAAACGCGTGCATAGCGTCGAAATGTCTTCTCTAAATATAAAAAAATGATTAAAACATGCTTGGAACCGTTGTATAGAGTCTATAAATGATAATGAATTTGCATATTTCCAAGGCCAGGCAATGCAATAATAAATGGATTTTTCATTTACAGTACGGTTTATCTCCTGTGTCTTCATTTTATTGAGAATATGTATCATCAGTGTTTATTGAGAATATGTATCATCAGTGTTTATTGCTTTAAATTTGATATAGGACAAGAGAACAATGATACCAGTATAAAATGATGACAATTTATTTGAAATATGAAGTCAGATGTCCAGGATACAGGACAGTGCAGCATATCAGTGTGGAAAGGGCTTTACAAATAAAATACAATTCTCAGTAAAAAAGGGTAAATAAATTATTTATGTATAAATTAAAGTTACATGCTGTGTATGATTTGTTTCCCCTTTTTCTTCAGTGAAATAAATATCAATTAAATATATTGTTGTTGTGTTCTGCATCTTCACAACAACAACATCAAACACAGCAGAAGTACAGAGCAAAATAGATTATTTAAACTACAATCCTAATAATAATAATAATAATAATAATAATAATAAATGGTGATGCAGAACAGAGCAGTGGCACAAGGCAATCACAGCAGGCAGACACATAGTATAAGAGCTCAGCACAGATATGCATGGATACATAACACAGGGGCATTACAGTGTGAAGTACCTGTACATACAAGGCTTTTTATTTTTTTGGCAGCAACAGAGCCAGTGGCAACAGCAGATGAACCAGCACAAATGGCAGTCCGATATCTTGCGTCGCAGCTACTGGATGTAACTGATGTAACAGTGATCACATTAATGAACATACCCACATGTCCAAAATATAAAAAATAAAAAAACTTGTCAGTGCATAGAATCAGAACAGCACAGAGGCATGACAGCGTGTTATACAGGTGTGAATGGGACACACATTTTTTTTCCAAGCAGAGTGTCACTGTGCTGTAGAAGAGTTGTGGCAGGGTGGGTGGACCGGTGTTGGTAGAAAGCCTCCACACTGCGGCAAAGTCCCGGTCCTTGTGGAGGGGAAAGTCAATGTCTTTTAAAAAAAAACACACACACACAACACTGCAAACAACTATATACACCTGCCCCAGCAAGAGTGCGAAATCAGTCCGGGGCTCGATTGCATGTGAAACAGGAAAAAGCCAGAATTACATGGGAAACGCTAAAAAGTCACTTTTAATAGTTTTGTCCATTACAGCCAAACTAAGTGAGAGAGCCACACCAAACCACTCTATAATGTACAAGTCGCCGCTGTGAAGCTTCCTGAGGTCGAAACTGGCAGATAGGTGCTTCCAGAAGAGAATGGCAGCTTGTGTGAAAAAGCTTGTTTTCTCAGCCTGAGAAGCTCATTCAGCACACTTAGTTGGAAAAACACCAAAGTCCCACAGAATTGCATGTGAAAAAGGAAAAAGCCAGAATTACATGGGAAAAGCAAAAAAGTCAATTTTAATATTTTTGTTCATTACAGCCAAACTAAGTGAGAGAGCCACACCAAACCACTTATGCATCACTTTAATTATGCCACTGTGAAGCTTTGCAAGTCCAGAATGAATTATTCTGTGGTCAAGTGTGCCCTCTTTTGTCGAAAAAGCGTAACTGCATTTGGAAGACAGAAAACCACTCTATAATGTACAATTCACCGCTGTGAAGCTTCCTGAGGTGGAAACTGGCAGATAGGTGCTTCTGGAAGAGAATGGCAGCTTGTGTGAAAAAGCTTGTTTTTTCAGCCTGGCACACTTAGGTGGAAAAACACCAAAGTCCCACAGAATTGCACTTGAAACAGGAAAAAGCCAGAATTACATGGGAAACGCAAAAAAGTCACTTTTAATAGTTTTGTCCATTACAGCCAAACTAAGTGAGAGAGCCACACCAAACCACTTGCATACTTTAATTATGCCACGTGGTTTGAGTGAATGAATTATTCTGTGGTCAAGTGTCCCCTTTTTGTGAAGCGTACGATTTGGAACACAGAAAACCACTCTATAATGTACAAGTCGCCGCTGTGAAGCTTCCTGAGGTGGAAACTGGCAGATAGGTGCTTCTGGAAGAGAATGGCAGCTTGTGTGAAAAAGCTTGTTTTCTCAGCCTGAGAAGCTCATTCAGCACACTTAGGTGGAAAAACACCAAAGTCCCACAGAATTGCATGTGAAACAGGAAAAAGCCAGAATTACATGGGAAACGCAAAAAAGTCACTTTTAATAGTTTTGTGCATTACAGCCAAACTAAGTGAGAGAGCCACACCAAAACCACTCTATAATGTACTAGTCACCGCTGTGAAGCTTCCTGAGGTGAACTGGAAACTGGCAGATAGGTGCTTCTGGAAGACAATGGCAGCTTAAATGAAAAAGCTTCTTTTCTCAGCTGTTGTTCGACGTCATCCCGAGCACATGGTTACTTATCATATGGCGAATTAAAGGCACCTGCACGCATTTAAAGCAAGGAGACCTGTTTTGTTAAATGTGCATTAATATTTGTATCGTTTTGGCCTCCTGAATGGCTCCAGGTTTAAAAAGTCAAGTTAAAAAGTATTTAAATAGACATGACAAGGTTTTAATCAATTCAATATTTATTAGGAATGGTCAAAATGTATAATAGATAAGCTGGGAAAGTGCAATGTAGCAGCAGCATTACACACAGTAACAACACACAGACATATCAAAAAAATCAACATAGAATGCAATATAAAAAATGGATAAATAACCAGTATAATTGCAGTGCAAACTAAAAATAAAAAATATAAGGTGCAGTGAACAGATGAAACATATAAGGTGCTTGGATAATAGTACAGTAAATATTTAAAAAAAAAAAACTTTTAATGTCTTTTTAAACTCTTCTCAGCCAGCCACAGCTCCACAGTCTTCCCTTCATAGAAAGCACAGAAGTGCTCTCCCCCATATTGGCTGTGGCCAAAGTCTTTCTGCTGTGGCTGGCCACAGAGTTGGCAGATCCGCAGTTTGTGGGGCTTCCTCACTTTCCCACCTGGTTTCTCTGGTTTCTCATGCCTCTGTTTGAGGTTCCAGGCTGTTGTTCTGGGGAGCTTCTGTAGCTCACCAGGGCCAAGCTGTTCCCTGATCTACTCTTGCACTGTGCGTCCTCCAGGGCCCTCTTCCACAGCACAAAAGTATTGGCCCTTGAGGTAAGTGTGGCCACCATCCACCGTGCATGCTTGGCCACGGATGTTGCAGGGGTCACCAGGTTTGTGCTGTGGCTTTCCCCTGGTACTTTGGAGGACTTTTTTGTCTTTTGCTGCTTTAATTTTGCGCCTGTACACAGTGCAACGGGTGGGCTTGCTGGTCCCCGCCACTGGCTCTGCTGCCTGAAGCCGTCAAGGAGAGGAGCTGGAGGAGGAGGAGGAGGAGGAGGATGTGCAGTCGTAGTCCACTTAAATACAAATACAATACAGAACTCTGTTAGTCAAGGTACATAGAAACACAGATGCAGTTTAACAAAGTATATTTCTAACAAACCTAATGAAGTGACGTGTTTGGTTTTCCGCGTTGCTTTTCTGCCTTCCATTCTGTCCAACTAAACCCTCAGCACCCCCTGTTGTTTTACAGTGTCCATTTGAGGCCCATTCTCACCTAGTCTCTAGGTAAACCTTTGAACCTGACCCTGGGTTGACCCCTTGACCCTAGTTTTAAGTGAGGAGAGGGAATGATGTATTGTGTGACTGTTACCTGTGGGAATTTAGTGATATCAGGCACCTAGTCTAGATACCTAGTCTTCCCTATATTTATTTAATTTCTTAAAGACCGAAAGAAGCAGGAGAAAGCATTGGTTTAAAAAAGAAAAGTTTATTTAAAACAAAAACAATTAAGACAGCAATATACAACTATATAGATATATATTGGAATTTCCCCATTGTGGGACAAATAAAGGAATATCTTATATAAGACAACTATATACACAATATTTATTTAGCAAACATAATTGACAAACTAAATACACTATATACACAATATTTACAAATCCCTCCCTCCCAAACACACACACACACACACACACACACACACACACACACACACACAAAGCGTTCGTTCAGAGAGGGGGAGCCGCCCCATCACTCACTCACCACACACACACACACACACACAAAGTGAAGTGTTCGCTCAGGCAGGGGGGCTGCTCCATCACGCCCCTTCACCTCTGCCAGCCACTGCTCCACAGTTCTCCCTTTCCCCTCGGCCCGGGAGCAGAAGGTCTCCTTCTTGTAGCGGCTGTGGCCAAACGCCCGCGTCTTCGGTTGGCCACTGCGCCTGCAGTTAAAGTGGGAGACCTTCTTTGCTGGTTTTAAGTGTTCTCCCAGCTCCCGGCACAACGCTCTTTCTCCTCCTGGAGCTTGCGCCTCCAGGCGGTGTTCCTTGGCACTGGTGGAGCAGTGGCAGCTGTGGCTGTGGAGGGGATGTCACCGGCCTCCGCGCTGACGCTGGTGGACAGGACGGCGTCCGCGCTGGAGGCTTGTGGGGTGGCTGATGAGGAGGAGGAGGAGGCAGTGGAGGAGCTGGCGACGATGAGGTCCAGGACCAGAAGCGTCCGTGGGCAGGCGGTGCTGGAGGGGCTGGTCTGGCTGCTCAGGCTGCTGCAGCACAGTCGGTGGGGCAGGCAGGGGCTCCGCTGCAGTCTGGGGAGTGCTGGGCCCCAGGACTGCAATGGCGATGGTGTCCCTCATCATGGCCTTGCTCCTCTGGTTGTGCCTTAAAAAACAGAATGTAACAAATGCACATTAGTAATCATGACATCACACACACACACTCACACAGTGCCACTTCAAATCAGATGTGAGAGAAAGGATCAGGTCTTACCATTGCGTCAGGGTCCGCCGATTGACATCATATAGCTGGATGCGGGTGCTCGTCATGAGGGCTGCACAACTATAAACATTCTCGCGAATTGTTAGATAGTCCCTCATGACGGCACCCCAGCGAGGAATCCAGACCCCGGCAATCTTCCTGCCCTCGCTGCAGTGGAGGATGCTGAGGTCCAGCAGGACAGCCTCCACAAGCCTCGACACATCGGGAGACTGCGCCGCTCCCGCCCCCTTGCCCAGGACCGCACTACATAGACAGAGAGAGAGAGAGGAGAGAGAGAGAGAGAGAGAGTGAGTCAGTGAGTTAATTAGTGACTGACAGGACAGGACAAGAACCAAAAAAAGCTTGGAAATTTATTGTGACTGCTTACCGCTTCACACTATCCACACCCCTGGCATGTGAGCGTGCCGCTGGGTGGTCCGGAATCGGCCTTGGACAAGCCGGCCCTGGTGACGGGGGGGGGGAATTTGACCGCTGCCTTGTCCCAATCACTCAACTTCAGCCAGAGAGCGGTGATCTCTCTGGCTTGCCTGGGAGTGACGTAGCGGCGGTGGCGCAGTTCCACGAGGGCCTGGGCCAGGGCCACGACGTGCTGGTAGCTGCCTCCACCTGGCCCGATAACATCCTCCTCCTCCTCCTCCTCCTCCTCCTCAGCCTGCTGCACCTCCATTTGGTCCACGCGGGTGAGGTTTGAGGACTGAAGGAGAGCGCTGTGGTGTTCGAGGAGACGAATCTCCTCTGGTTCCTCCTCCTCGAACTCTTCATCACTGCCCCCCCCCCCCCCGGCTTCGTCCTCATCAGTCCCTCCTGGAGCGTCAGGATCATCCAGGTCCTTCTGCAGCACAGCGCCCGTCTGGGAGAACAGGTACTCCACCCCAATGAGTTCCCCTGTGGGCACACAGAGACACAGATGTTAAAATGACAGACACCTAAGACAGGTGTTAAACGTTACCGTTACCTCAGACAGATTTATGACTTACCTGTGTACTCCCTGGGCATGGTGTACGTGTCGACCAGCGTGAGCCCAAGAAGCTCTTGGGTCAGCTGGTCGAAGCTGTGCTGCAGCTGGGCACTGTAGCAACGCAGCGCCGACCTCTGTCCTCCCTCGATTCTCGTTCCACCGCACCAGGCCCTCCAGCAGGTACACCTGGAAGTGTACATCACTTGCAGATTGTCCTAAGCAGAAACAAAGCAACACAGTTAGTGTGAGGACAAATAAACACACAAATACATAATTGAGTCTGTGTTGTAAACCACACATGTACTTACCTGGGATGAAGCGGCACAGGTGCAGGTGGAACGATTCCAGGGAAGTGGAGCCTCGGCCGCACCGGTAGACGGGGAGCCTCACCCCGCCTTTGGTGAGCTCTCCCGTCTTGGTGTAGAGGTCCACTCCCGCAGGGTCCTGGATGCAGTCGAGGTGTCGGCGCTGCGTGCTCCAGATCTCCTCCATTCGGGCGCGGTCGATCAAAGGGACGCCCATGCTGTCCGTCACGTGCCAGAAGGTGTCCAGCACCTCTTGGACCAGCCGCTCCGTCTCCACTGCACCCCTGGTGCGGCGCCGGCAGTGACGGGCGAGCTCCTTGGCGGACAGCTTGACCTCCTGGGCGTCCCTCCCCTCCTCGGACTGCTTGGCTCCTCTCAGGCGGGACACGTCTTCGGCGTCCCACTCAAAAATGGCGAAGGAGAGCCTCGCCATGAAGAGGCCGTAGAGCTGGTGGCTGTCGGTGGTCACCCCTCTGGCGAAACGCCGCATGAGGTGCCACACGTCGAGCCTGACGACCAGCTCGTGCCACTCGTGGAACAGCTTGGACGTTTGACACTGTCCCACGGTGGCACAGCAGTCCCGGTCCACGTACAGGACCCTTGGAGGGGCCTTCCCGGCTTCGCGGTACCATGCCATGTCGACAAGTCCGCCCCCCTCAGCTGCGGTGAGGACGGACATGAGCACCTGCCCGTACTCATTGCCGACGTTGGTGACCCAGGCGGCCGTCCCGGCAGCACCGCCCGCAAGCTTTTTGGTGATCTGTGTGACACAGCAACACAACAACATTCAGACACATGACAAAACAAACATTACACTGGGTACACGGCACGCTGTGGTGGATAACAAAACCTACCTTCTTGGTGGAGTCCATCTTCAAAAGATCACCAAAGATGGAAGTGACTCTGGCTCTCGTCTCGTCGAGCCTCGTCAAGGCGTCCCTGACGTAGACGTTGATGAGCCAGAGCACTGTGGGCACCGGGTGCATGGTTGGGAGCGACGACGCCGCCAGCGGCGCAGCGCCCGGTACCCGAAGCTTGCGGAGCACGGAAAGGTACAGCATCGACCGCGCCATCCACTCTCTGGTGTGCTGCTCCACCAGAGAGGCACGGAGGCGAGACGCACTGTTGCCCAAAGTGCGCTCCTTCATGAGCCCGATCACAGCTCTGTCGCAGGACAACCTGGGAGGGGAAAGAGGTGATCAGAGGTTACTGGAGAAAACCACAGAAATACATTACTGTTGCTGTTACTGTTTACATTACTTACTTGTACGTGAGAACTGCTGGAAACTGCTCACGATGGGCCATGTCCAGCTGTCCCAAGATGTCCTGCGACCATCCCGGCATCTTCTTGTGACAGGAGCTGCATTCCAGGTACTCCGTGCCCATGAAGTACCAGCAGCTCCTGTCCAAGACCCTCCTCACCGTCTTGTAGAGGCCAGCTCCCGCAAGCTTGCCCCCACAGGCGACGATGGGGCAGCGGAGGTGGTACGCCCACATCCTGTAGGGCACCCACAGGAAAAAGGGACTCTGGAAAAAGGGGTGGGCTGTGGCGGGTGGCTGGGTGTAGAGGGGCCGGGCACCTGGTGGGTGCCACCACAGGCGGAGTTCAGATGTGAGGACACCCTGCCCGTTGGGTGCCCTCCTGAACAGTGCCCGGCCCACCCAGTCGTGCTGCTCTTCGGGGAGCGTCAGCCTCCAGCCACGTGGTAGCAGCTGAAACACACAGCAGTGTCAGACCGTTAGTGTACTGAACACAGACACACACACACTACAACACAATATGTCATCACTGAGCATACCTGTGCGCCGGGGCCTGACCTCTCCCCACAGGTGTTGTCCTGAAGGGGACGTTCCGGTGGCTGGGAGAGAGAGAAGGGGGGCACGGCTGATGGGGCATCCCTGCACGGGTCGACCTCCATGGCGGCAGCGAGCAGGTCAGCATCCGAGGGTCCATCCTGGGGACCAACAGCGTCCAGGGGTGGTTGTGGTGGTTGTGCTGCCAGGGCTGCCTTCTCTGCATCCCGGGCCTGCACATATTTTTTTAAGTCCACCAACCTGGACGCTTTGGCTGTGGGTGCCGCCTGCCTCACAAACTGTACATAGCTAAAAAAGAGAACAGAAATGCAATGGGTAAAAAAGTCACGCACACACACAGACATACACACACAGACACAGATACACACACAGACACACACAGCAACACACAGATACACACACAGACACACACACACAGACACACACACACACACACACACACACACACACAAACAAACAAACAACTTACCTTGCCCGCTCACGGTCCGTCGACTCGTACAGGGTCTTGTAGGTCAGGTCACTATGAACACCGAACCCCACCAGCGTGTCGTCCACGCCCCTCATGGTCTGGGGACTGCCCTCGAGCATCCTACGCCTGTCGATGGCTGCCACCATCGGCGGGAACAGCCTGGCGTAGGAGACGAGGGCGTCTTTGTGCACCATGAGGGCATTCTGCTGACTAGTGCCCCCTTTGTCTCTCTCTCCCTCGTGGGACACACAGATGGTGACTGCGTATCCCACGTCATTCTCCAGCAGCCACCGGAACGTCTGACCACGGTACTGGCCGAGCTGCAGCTCGCTCTCGGCCAGCACCTGATGGTGATCGGTGGGGTTACCTCCCTTCTGCACCACCCTGTCTCTTGCCTCAGAGCGCACCAGCTCAGGGGTCTTAACCACCACCAGGGCAGTGGCAGAGGCAGAGGCCCCCCTCTGGCGGCGGCTCAAGGCCAGCGCCTCCTGAGAGGCCCGCAGGGTCAGGTCAAGGTTTGCCTCAAAGCGGAAAATAGGCTGCATTTTCTAGAAAGACAAGAAATAAGATTTAAGTCAGTAATCTGCTACACATGCACTGTTTACATCCTACTGACAGTCTATTACTGTACTCAATGATACTGTGCCCATTCATTAACATACATTCAACATCAGGCGTCCTGTTTACACATTTAAACCATATTTACACTTTGAATTTTGACTTCAAACTGTAGTAACTACATCTACAGGGTCTAAGGAAGATAATCAGGTAGTCTGTTTAAAGATTAAATACATTGTGAGAGATCGCCAGCCCTCAGAAAAGTAGTAACTAAAATGACCTCATTCACCTCCTTGTTTTTAGCTAGCAAAATCACGGCTGGTCTGTTTACACATTTAAACCATATTTACACTTCAAATTTTGACTCCACCTCGTTGTACCAGCATACCAAGGGTCTTAAGAAGTGAGCCAAGTTGTCTCATCACGTTTTTAAAGCGTTTCCAGAGATCGTCAGCTCATCACAGCAGTGGCTAAATGCTCATTCATTCCCAACGCTTAGCATGCTAATAGCGATTTATATGCTAACGCATCTAAAGCACAGTTAAACTTTAAATATCAACTCCACACAATAGCAGTACAATATCCTAGGTCTCAACAAGTAAACCCAGTATGGGAATATTATTTTAAACACATTTCACCGATCGGTAATGACATCGGCGGCAGTCCTAACTTACGCTAACGTTACATTGGCTCGCTGTTTCACTGCTAACTGATTACTGTATAATATATAAGCTGCCTTTTCAATGTAGCACATAATTTTACAAACAATAAAGTTTGTCTAACCTTATAATATTGTGTGAATGTCCGTCCGTCCGCTCACTCAAACGCCGCTCAGTCCGAATGAATGAATGACACTGACCGTGGCTGTGGCTTTGGGGGTGGGCGGGACATGCGGCGAGCTGTCGAATCACAGCACAGCACCCAAATGGAACAGACCAATGGGGTTGACCTGGCCTTCACCCATTGGCCTGTTCCATTTGAGCATGAGCCAATGATAGCCTCTGAAATCGGTAGGTGGGGACATTTATGTGGAACACAGGTACAGAGACGAAGGCTGTCCCAGAGCAGAGGCGCTCCCCCAGCGTTCTTCTCTGTTTTGGTCGGCACCCGCGCATGCGCACTAGAGCGCAAAAGACGCGCGGTCGACGTGCGGAACGGCACTCCCGCTCGCCGGTTCGAATCCCGACGGAGGCAAACTGCGAAACGCGTGCATAGCGTCGAAATGTCTTCTCTAAATATAAAAAAATGATTAAAACATGCTTGGAACCGTTGTATAGAGTCTATAAATGATAATGAATTTGCATATTTCCAAGGCCAGGCAATGCAATAATAAATGGATTTTTCATTTACAGTACGGTTTATCTCCTGTGTCTTCATTTTATTGAGAATATGTATCATCAGTGTTTATTGAGAATATGTATCATCAGTGTTTATTGCTTTAAATTTGATATAGGACAAGAGAACAATGATACCAGTATAAAATGATGACAATTTATTTGAAATATGAAGTCAGATGTCCAGGATACAGGACAGTGCAGCATATCAGTGTGGAAAGGGCTTTACAAATAAAATACAATTCTCAGTAAAAAAGGGTAAATAAATTATTTATGTATAAATTAAAGTTACATGCTGTGTATGATTTGTTTCCCCTTTTTCTTCAGTGAAATAAATATCAATTAAATATATTGTTGTTGTGTTCTGCATCTTCACAACAACAACATCAAACACAGCAGAAGTACAGAGCAAAATAGATTATTTAAACTACAATCCAATAATAATAATAATAATAATAATAATAATAATAAATGGTGATGCAGAACAGAGCAGTGGCACAAGGCAATCACAGCAGGCAGACACATAGTATAAGAGCTCAGCACAGATATGCATGGATACATAACACAGGGGCATTACAGTGTGAAGTACCTGTACATACAAGGCTTTTTATTTTTTTGGCAGCAACAGAGCCAGTGGCAACAGCAGATGAACCAGCACAAATGGCAGTCCGATATCTTGCGTCGCAGCTACTGGATGTAACTGATGTAACAGTGATCACATTAATGAACATACCCACATGTCCAAAATATAAAAAATAAAAAAACTTGTCAGTGCATAGAATCAGAACAGCACAGAGGCATGACAGCGTGTTATACAGGTGTGAATGGGACACACAATGATTTCCCCCTTAAACCATATGACAGGCAGCAGAAACAGCAGGCCTATAAGACTTGTCAGTGCATAGAATCAGAACAGCACAGAGGCATGACAGCGTGTTATACAGGTGTGAATGGGACACACATTTTTTTTCCAAGCAGAGTGTCACTGTGCTGTAGAAGAGTTGTGGCAGGGTGGGTGGACCGGTGTTGGTAGAAAGCCTCCACACTGCGGCAAAGTCCCGGTCCTTGTGGAGGGGAAAGTCAATGTCTTTTAAAAAAAAACACACACACACAACACTGCAAACAACTATATACACCTGCCCCAGCAAGAGTGCGAAATCAGTCCGGGGCTCGATTGCATGTGAAACAGGAAAAAGCCAGAATTACATGGGAAACGCTAAAAAGTCACTTTTAATAGTTTTGTCCATTACAGCCAAACTAAGTGAGAGAGCCACACCAAACCACTCTATAATGTACAAGTCGCCGCTGTGAAGCTTCCTGAGGTCGAAACTGGCAGATAGGTGCTTCCAGAAGAGAATGGCAGCTTGTGTGAAAAAGCTTGTTTTCTCAGCCTGAGAAGCTCATTCAGCACACTTAGTTGGAAAAACACCAAAGTCCCACAGAATTGCATGTGAAAAAGGAAAAAGCCAGAATTACATGGGAAAAGCAAAAAAGTCAATTTTAATATTTTTGTTCATTACAGCCAAACTAAGTGAGAGAGCCACACCAAACCACTTATGCATCACTTTAATTATGCCACTGTGAAGCTTTGCAAGTCCAGAATGAATTATTCTGTGGTCAAGTGTGCCCTCTTTTGTCGAAAAAGCGTAACTGCATTTGGAAGACAGAAAACCACTCTATAATGTACAAGTCACCGCTGTGAAGCTTCCTGAGGTGGAAACTGGCAGATAGGTGCTTCTGGAAGAGAATGGCAGCTTGTGTGAAAAAGCTTGGTTTTTCAGCCTGGCACACTTAGGTGGAAAAACACCAAAGTCCCACAGAATTGCATTTGAAACAGGAAAAAGCCAGAATTACATGGGAAACGCAAAAAGTCACTTTTAATAGTTTTGTCCATTAGAGCCAAACTAAGGGAGAGAGCCAAAAAAAAAAAAAAAATGCATCACTTTAATTAGCCACTGTGAAGCTTTGAAGTCAGAATGAATTATTTGTGGTCAAGTGTGCCCTCTTTTAAAAAAGCCACATTTGGAACACAGAAACCACTCTATAATGTACAAGTCACCGCTGTGAAGCTTCCTAAGGTGGAAACTGGCAGATAGGTGCTTCTGGAAGACAATGGCAGCTTGAATGAAAAAGCTTGTTTTCTCAGCCTGAGAAGCTCATTCGGCACACTTAGGTGGAAAAACACCAAAGTCCCACAGAATTGCATGTGAAACAGGAAAAAGCCAGAATTACATGGGAAACGCAAAAAAGTCACTTTTAATAGTTTTGTGCATTACAGCCAAACTAAGTGAGAGAGCCACACCAAACCACTCTATAATGTACTAGTCACCGCTGTGAAGCTTCCTGAGGTGGAAACTGGCAGATAGGTGCTTCTGGAAGACAATGGCAGCTTAAATGAAAAAGCTTCTTTTCTCAGCTGTTGTTCGACGTCATCCCGAGCACATGGTTACTTATCATATGGCGAATTAAAGGCACCTGCACGCATTTAAAGCAAGGAGACCTGTTTTGTTAAATGTGCATTAATATTTGTATCGTTTTGGCCTCCTGAATGGCTCCAGGTTTAAAAAGTCAAGTTAAAAAGTATTTAAATAGACATGACAAGGTTTTAATCAATTCAATATTTATTAGGAATGGTCAAAATGTATAATAGATAAGCTGGGAAAGTGCAATGTAGCAGCAGCATTACACACAGTAACAACACACAGACATATCAAAAAAATCAACATAGAATGCAATATAAAAAATGGATAAATAACCAGTATAATTGCAGTGCAAACTAAAAATAAAAAATATAAGGTGCAGTGAACAGATGAAACATATAAGGTGCTTGGATAATAGTACAGTAAATATTTAAAAAAAAAAAACTTTTAATGTCTTTTTAAACTCTTCTCAGCCAGCCACAGCTCCACAGTCTTCCCTTCATAGAAAGCACAGAAGTGCTCTCCCCCATATTGGCTGTGGCCAAAGTCTTTCTGCTGTGGCTGGCCACAGAGTTGGCAGATCCGCAGTTTGTGGGGCTTCCTCACTTTCCCACCTGGTTTCTCTGGTTTCTCATGCCTCTGTTTGAGGTTCCAGGCTGTTGTTCTGGGGAGCTTCTGTAGCTCACCAGGGCCAAGCTGTTCCCTGATCTACTCTTGCACTGTGCGTCCTCCAGGGCCCTCTTCCACAGCACAAAAGTATTGGCCCTTGAGGTAAGTGTGGCCACCATCCACCGTGCATGCTTGGCCACGGATGTTGCAGGGGTCACCAGGTTTGTGCTGTGGCTTTCCCCTGGTACTTTGGAGGACTTTTTTGTCTTTTGCTGCTTTAATTTTGCGCCTGTACACAGTGCAACGGGTGGGCTTGCTGGTCCCCGCCACTGGCTCTGCTGCCTGAAGCCGTCAAGGAGAGGAGCTGGAGGAGGAGGAGGAGGAGGAGGATGTGCAGTCGTAGTCCACTTAAATACAAATACAATACAGAACTCTGTTAGTCAAGGTACATAGAAACACAGATGCAGTTTAACAAAGTATATTTCTAACAAACCTAATGAAGTGACGTGTTTGGTTTTCCGCGTTGCTTTTCTGCCTTCCATTCTGTCCAACTAAACCCTCAGCACCCCCTGTTGTTTTACAGTGTCCATTTGAGGCCCATTCTCACCTAGTCTCTAGGTAAACCTTTGAACCTGACCCTGGGTTGACCCCTTGACCCTAGTTTTAAGTGAGGAGAGGGAATGATGTATTGTGTGACTGTTACCTGTGGGAATTTAGTGATATCAGGCACCTAGTCTAGATACCTAGTCTTCCCTATATTTATTTAATTTCTTAAAGACCGAAAGAAGCAGGAGAAAGCATTGGTTTAAAAAAGAAAAGTTTATTTAAAACAAAAACAATTAAGACAGCAATATACAACTATATAGATATATATTGGAATTTCCCCATTGTGGGACAAATAAAGGAATATCTTATATAAGACAACTATATACACAATATTTATTTAGCAAACATAATTGACAAACTAAATACACTATATACACAATATTTACAAATCCCTCCCCCAAACCACCCACACACACACACACACACACACACACACACACACAAACGTTCGTTCAGAGAGGGGGAGCCGCCCCATCACTCACCACACACACACACACACACACAAAGTGAAGTGTTCGCTCAGGCAGGGGGGGCTGCTCCATCACGCCCCTTCACCTCTGCCAGCCACTGCTCCACAGTTCTCCCTTTCCCCTCGGCCCGGGAGCAGAAGGTCTCCTTCTTGTAGCGGCTGTGGCCAAACGCCCGCGTCTTCGGTTGGCCACTGCGCCTGCAGTTAAAGTGGGAGACCTTCTTTGCTGGTTTTAAGTGTTCTCCCAGCTCCCGGCACAACGCTCTTTCTCCTCCTGGAGCTTGCGCCTCCAGGCGGTGTTCCTTGGCACTGGTGGAGCAGTGGCAGCTGTGGCTGTGGAGGGGATGTCACCGGCCTCCGCGCTGACGCTGGTGGACAGGACGGCGTCCGCGCTGGAGGCTTGTGGGGTGGCTGATGAGGAGGAGGAGGAGGAGGCAGTGGAGGAGCTGGCGACGATGAGGTCCAGGACCAGAAGCGTCCGTGGGCAGGCGGTGCTGGAGGGGCTGGTCTGGCTGCTCAGGCTGCTGCAGCACAGTCGGTGGGGCAGGCAGGGGCTCCGCTGCAGTCTGGGGAGTGCTGGGCCCCAGGACTGCAATGGCGATGGTGTCCCTCATCATGGCCTTGCTCCTCTGGTTGTGCCTTAAAAAACAGAATGTAACAAATGCACATTAGTAATCATGACATCACACACACACACTCACACAGTGCCACTTCAAATCAGATGTGAGAGAAAGGATCAGGTCTTACCATTGCGTCAGGGTCCGCCGATTGACATCATATAGCTGGATGCGGGTGCTCGTCATGAGGGCTGCACAACTATAAACATTCTCGCGAATTGTTAGATAGTCCCTCATGACGGCACCCCAGCGAGGAATCCAGACCCCGGCAATCTTCCTGCCCTCGCTGCAGTGGAGGATGCTGAGGTCCAGCAGGACAGCCTCCACAAGCCTCGACACATCGGGAGACTGCGCCGCTCCCGCCCCCCTTGCCCAGGACCGCACTACATAGACAGAGAGAGAGAGAGGAGAGAGAGAGAGAGAGAGAGAGTGAGTCAGTGAGTTAATTAGTGACTGACAGGACAGGACAAGAACCAAAAAAAGCTTGGAAATTTATTGTGACTGCTTACCGCTTCACACTATCCACACCCCTGGCATGTGAGCGTGCCGCTGGGTGGTCCGGAATCGGCCTTGGACAAGCCGGCCCTGGTGACGGGGGGGGGAATTTGACCGCTGCCTTGTCCCAATCACTCAACTTCAGCCAGAGAGCGGTGATCTCTCTGGCTTGCCTGGGAGTGACGTAGCGGCGGTGGCGCAGTTCCACGAGGGCCTGGGCCAGGGCCACGACGTGCTGGTAGCTGCCTCCACCTGGCCCGATAACATCCTCCTCCTCCTCCTCCTCCTCCTCAGCCTGCTGCACCTCCATTTGGTCCACGCGGGTGAGGTTTGAGGACTGAAGGAGAGCGCTGTGGTGTTCGAGGAGACGAATCTCCTCTGGTTCCTCCTCCTCGAACTCTTCATCACTGCCCCCCCCCGGCTTCGTCCTCATCAGTCCCTCCTGGAGCGTCAGGATCATCCAGGTCCTTCTGCAGCACAGCGCCCGTCTGGGAGAACAGGTACTCCACCCCAATGAGTTCCCCTGTGGGCACACAGAGACACAGATGTTAAATGACAGACACCTAAGACAGGTGTTAAACGTTACCGTTACCTCAGACAGATTTATGACTTACCTGTGTACTCCCTGGGCATGGTGTACGTGTCGACCAGCGTGAGCCCAAGAAGCTCTTGGGTCAGCTGGTCGAAGCTGTGCTGCAGCTGGGCACTGTAGCAACGCAGCGCCGACCTCTGTCCTCCCTCGATTCTCGTTCCACCGCACCAGGCCCTCCAGCAGGTACACCTGGAAGTGTACATCACTTGCAGATTGTCCTAAGCAGAAACAAAGCAACACAGTTAGTGTGAGGACAAATAAACACACAAATACATAATTGAGTCTGTGTTGTAAACCACACATGTACTTACCTGGGATGAAGCGGCACAGGTGCAGGTGGAACGATTCCAGGGAAGTGGAGCCTCGGCCGCACCCGGTAGACGGGGAGCCTCACCCCGCCTTTGGTGAGCTCTCCCGTCTTGGTGTAGAGGTCCACTCCCGCAGGGTCCTGGATGCAGTCGAGGTGTCGGCGCTGCGTGCTCCAGATCTCCTCCATTCGGGCGCGGTCGATCAAAGGGACGCCCATGCTGTCCGTCACGTGCCAGAAGGTGTCCAGCACCTCTTGGACCAGCCGCTCCGTCTCCACTGCACCCCTGGTGCGGCGCCGGCAGTGACGGGCGAGCTCCTTGGCGGACAGCTTGACCTCCTGGGCGTCCCTCCCCTCCTCGGACTGCTTGGCTCCTCTCAGGCGGGACACGTCTTCGGCGTCCCACTCAAAAATGGCGAAGGAGAGCCTCGCCATGAAGAGGCCGTAGAGCTGGTGGCTGTCGGTGGTCACCCCTCTGGCGAAACGCCGCATGAGGTGCCACACGTCGAGCCTGACGACCAGCTCGTGCCACTCGTGGAACAGCTTGGACGTTTGACACTGTCCCACGGTGGCACAGCAGTCCCGGTCCACGTACAGGACCCTTGGAGGGGCCTTCCCGGCTTCGCGGTACCATGCCATGTCGACAAGTCCGCCCCCCTCAGCTGCGGTGAGGACGGACATGAGCACCTGCCCGTACTCATTGCCGACGTTGGTGACCCAGGCGGCCGTCCCGGCAGCACCGCCCGCAAGCTTTTTGGTGATCTGTGTGACACAGCAACACAACAACATTCAGACACATGACAAAACAAACATTACACTGGGTACACGGCACGCTGTGGTGGATAACAAAACCTACCTTCTTGGTGGAGTCCATCTTCAAAAGATCACCAAAGATGGAAGTGACTCTGGCTCTCGTCTCGTCGAGCCTCGTCAAGGCGTCCCTGACGTAGACGTTGATGAGCCAGAGCACTGTGGGCACCGGGTGCATGGTTGGGAGCGACGACGCCGCCAGCGGCGCAGCGCCCGGTACCCGAAGCTTGCGGAGCACGGAAAGGTACAGCATCGACCGCGCCATCCACTCTCTGGTGTGCTGCTCCACCAGAGAGGCACGGAGGCGAGACGCACTGTTGCCCAAAGTGCGCTCCTTCATGAGCCCGATCACAGCTCTGTCGCAGGACAACCTGGGAGGGGAAAGAGGTGATCAGAGGTTACTGGAGAAAACCACAGAAATACATTACTGTTGCTGTTACTGTTTACATTACTTACTTGTACGTGAGAACTGCTGGAAACTGCTCACGATGGGCCATGTCCAGCTGTCCCAAGATGTCCTGCGACCATCCCGGCATCTTCTTGTGACAGGAGCTGCATTCCAGGTACTCCGTGCCCATGAAGTACCAGCAGCTCCTGTCCAAGACCCTCCTCACCGTCTTGTAGAGGCCAGCTCCCGCAAGCTTGCCCCCACAGGCGACGATGGGGCAGCGGAGGTGGTACGCCCACATCCTGTAGGGCACCCACAGGAAAAAGGGACTCTGGAAAAAGGGGTGGGCTGTGGCGGGTGGCTGGGTGTAGAGGGGCCGGGCACCTGGTGGGTGCCACCACAGGCGGAGTTCAGATGTGAGGACACCCTGCCCGTTGGGTGCCCTCCTGAACAGTGCCCGGCCCACCCAGTCGTGCTGCTCTTCGGGGAGCGTCAGCCTCCAGCCACGTGGTAGCAGCTGAAACACACAGCAGTGTCAGACCGTTAGTGTACTGAACACAGACACACACACACTACAACACAATATGTCATCACTGAGCATACCTGTGCGCCGGGGCCTGACCTCTCCCCACAGGTGTTGTCCTGAAGGGGACGTTCCGGTGGCTGGGAGAGAGAGAAGGGGGGCACGGCTGATGGGGCATCCCTGCACGGGTCGACCTCCATGGCGGCAGCGAGCAGGTCAGCATCCGAGGGTCCATCCTGGGGACCAACAGCGTCCAGGGGTGGTTGTGGTGGTTGTGCTGCCAGGGCTGCCTTCTCTGCATCCCGGGCCTGCACATATTTTTTTAAGTCCACCAACCTGGACGCTTTGGCTGTGGGTGCCGCCTGCCTCACAAACTGTACATAGCTAAAAAAGAGAACAGAAATGCAATGGGTAAAAAAGTCACGCACACACACAGACATCACACACACACAGACACAGATACACACACAGACACACACAGACACACACAGACACACACACACACACACACAGACACACACACACACACACACACACACACACACAAACAAACAAACAACTTACCTTGCCCGCTCACGGTCCGTCGACTCGTACAGGGTCTTGTAGGTCAGGTCACTATGAACACCGAACCCCACCAGCGTGTCGTCCACGCCCCTCATGGTCTGGGGACTGCCCTCGAGCATCCTACGCCTGTCGATGGCTGCCACCATCGGCGGGAACAGCCTGGCGTAGGAGACGAGGGCGTCTTTGTGCACCATGAGGGCATTCTGCTGACTAGTGCCCCCTTTGTCTCTCTCTCCCTCGTGGGACACACAGATGGTGACTGCGTATCCCACGTCATTCTCCAGCAGCCACCGGAACGTCTGACCACGGTACTGGCCGAGCTGCAGCTCGCTCTCGGCCAGCACCTGATGGTGATCGGTGGGGTTACCTCCCTTCTGCACCACCCTGTCTCTTGCCTCAGAGCGCACCAGCTCAGGGGTCTTAACCACCACCAGGGCAGTGGCAGAGGCAGAGGCCCCCCTCTGGCGGCGGCTCAAGGCCAGCGCCTCCTGAGAGGCCCGCAGGGTCAGGTCAAGGTTTGCCTCAAAGCGGAAAATAGGCTGCATTTTCTAGAAAGACAAGAAATAAGATTTAAGTCAGTAATCTGCTACACATGCACTGTTTACATCCTACTGACAGTCTATTACTGTACTCAATGATACTGTGCCCATTCATTAACATACATTCAACATCAGGCGTCCTGTTTACACATTTAAACCATATTTACACTTTGAATTTTGACTTCAAACTGTAGTAACTACATCTACAGGGTCTAAGGAAGATAATCAGGTAGTCTGTTTAAAGATTAAATACATTGTGAGAGATCGCCAGCCCTCAGAAAAGTAGTAACTAAAATGACCTCATTCACCTCCTTGTTTTTAGCTAGCAAAATCACGGCTGGTCTGTTTACACATTTAAACCATATTTACACTTCAAATTTTGACTCCACCTCGTTGTACCAGCATACCAAGGGTCTTAAGAAGTGAGCCAAGTTGTCTCATCACGTTTTTAAAGCGTTTCCAGAGATCGTCAGCTCATCACAGCAGTGGCTAAATGCTCATTCATTTCCAACGCTTAGCATGCTAATAGCGATTTATATGCTAACGCATCTAAAGCACAGTTAAACTTTAAATATCAACTCCACACAATAGCAGTACAATATCCTAGGTCTCAACAAGTAAACCCAGTATGGGAATATTATTTTAAACACATTTCACCGATCGGTAATGACATCGGCGGCAGTCCTAACTTACGCTAACGTTACATTGGCTCGCTGTTTCACTGCTAACTGATTACTGTATAATATATAAGCTGCCTTTTCAATGTAGCACATAATTTTACAAACAATAAAGTTTGTCTAACCTTATAATATTGTGTGAATGTCCGTCCGTCCGCTCACTCAAACGCCGCTCAGTCCGAATGAATGAATGACACTGACCGTGGCTGTGGCTTTGGGGGTGGGCGGGACATGCGGCGAGCTGTCGAATCACAGCACAGCACCCAAATGGAACAGACCAATGGGGTTGACCTGGCCTTCACCCATTGGCCTGTTCCATTTGAGCATGAGCCAATGATAGCCTCTGAAATCGGTAGGTGGGGACATTTATGTGGAACACAGGTACAGAGACGAAGGCTGTCCCAGAGCAGAGGCGCTCCCCCAGCGTTCTTCTCTGTTTTGGTCGGCACCCGCGCATGCGCACTAGAGCGCAAAAGACGCGCGGTCGACGTGCGGAACGGCACTCCCGCTCGCCGGTTCGAATCCCGACGGAGGCAAACTGCGAAACGCGTGCATAGCGTCGAAATGTCTTCTCTAAATATAAAAAAATGATTAAAACATGCTTGGAACCGTTGTATAGAGTCTATAAATGATAATGAATTTGCATATTTCCAAGGCCAGGCAATGCAATAATAAATGGATTTTTCATTTACAGTACGGTTTATCTCCTGTGTCTTCATTTTATTGAGAATATGTATCATCAGTGTTTATTGAGAATATGTATCATCAGTGTTTATTGCTTTAAATTTGATATAGGACAAGAGAACAATGATACCAGTATAAAATGATGACAATTTATTTGAAATATGAAGTCAGATGTCCAGGATACAGGACAGTGCAGCATATCAGTGTGGAAAGGGCTTTACAAATAAAATACAATTCTCAGTAAAAAAGGGTAAATAAATTATTTATGTATAAATTAAAGTTACATGCTGTGTATGATTTGTTTCCCCTTTTTCTTCAGTGAAATAAATATCAATTAAATATATTGTTGTTGTGTTCTGCATCTTCACAACAACAACATCAAACACAGCAGAAGTACAGAGCAAAATAGATTATTTAAACTACAATCCATAATAATAATAATAATAATAATAATAATAATAATAAATGGTGATGCAGAACAGAGCAGTGGCACAAGGCAATCACAGCAGGCAGACACATAGTATAAGAGCTCAGCACAGATATGCATGGATACATAACACAGGGGCATTACAGTGTGAAGTACCTGTACATACAAGGCTTTTTATTTTTTTGGCAGCAACAGAGCCAGTGGCAACAGCAGATGAACCAGCACAAATGGCAGTCCGATATCTTGCGTCGCAGCTACTGGATGTAACTGATGTAACAGTGATCACATTAATGAACATACCCACATGTCCAAAATATAAAAAATAAAAAAACTTGTCAGTGCATAGAATCAGAACAGCACAGAGGCATGACAGCGTGTTATACAGGTGTGAATGGGACACACAATGATTTCCCCCCCTTAAACCATATGACAGGCAGCAGACACACAGCAGGCCTATAAGACTTGTCAGTGCATAGAATCAGAACAGCACAGAGGCATGACAGCGTGTTATACAGGTGTGAATGGGACACACATTTTTTTCCAAGCAGAGTGTCACTGTGCTGTAGAAGAGTTGTGGCAGGGTGGGTGGACCGGTGTTGGTAGAAAGCCTCCACACTGCGGCAAAGTCCCGGTCCTTGTGGAGGGGAAAGTCAATGTCTTTTAAAAAAAAACACACACACACAACACTGCAAACAACTATATACACCTGCCCCAGCAAGAGTGCGAAATCAGTCCGGGGCTCGATTGCATGTGAAACAGGAAAAAGCCAGAATTACATGGGAAACGCTAAAAAGTCACTTTTAATAGTTTTGTCCATTACAGCCAAACTAAGTGAGAGAGCCACACCAAACCACTCTATAATGTACAAGTCGCCGCTGTGAAGCTTCCTGAGGTCGAAACTGGCAGATAGGTGCTTCCAGAAGAGAATGGCAGCTTGTGTGAAAAAGCTTGTTTTCTCAGCCTGAGAAGCTCATTCAGCACACTTAGTTGGAAAAACACCAAAGTCCCACAGAATTGCATGTGAAAAAGGAAAAAGCCAGAATTACATGGGAAAAGCAAAAAAGTCAATTTTAATATTTTTGTTCATTACAGCCAAACTAAGTGAGAGAGCCACACCAAACCACTTATGCATCACTTTAATTATGCCACTGTGAAGCTTTGCAAGTCCAGAATGAATTATTCTGTGGTCAAGTGTGCCCTCTTTTGTCGAAAAAGCGTAACTGCATTTGGAAGACAGAAAACCACTCTATAATGTACAATTCACCGCTGTGAAGCTTCCTGAGGTGGAAACTGGCAGATAGGTGCTTCTGGAAGAGAATGGCAGCTTGTGTGAAAAAGCTTGGTTTCTCAGCCTGGCACACTTAGGTGGAAAAACACCAAAGTCCCACAGAATTGCACTTGAAACAGGAAAAAGCCAGAATTACATGGGAAACGCAAAAAAGTCACTTTTAATAGTTTTGTCCATTAGAGCCAAACTAAGTGAGAGAGCCACATCAAACCACTCTATAATGTACAAGTCACCGCTGTGAAGCTTCCTGAGGTGGAAACTGGCAGATAGGTGCTTCTGGAAGAGAATGGCAGCTTGTGTGAAAAAGCTTGTTTTTTCAGCCTCGGCACACTCATGTGGAAAAACACCAAAGTCCCACAGAATTGCATGTGAAACAGGAAAAAGCCAGAATTACATGGGAAACGCAAAAAAGTCACTTTTAATAGTTTTGTCCATTACAGCTGAACTAAGTGAGAGAGCCACACCAAACCACTTATGCATCACTTTAATTATGCCACTGTGAAGCTTTGCAAGTCCAGAATGAATTATTCTGTGGTCAAGTGTGCCCTCTTTTGTCGAAAAAGCGTAACTGCATTTGGAACACAGAAAACCACTCTATAATGTACAAGTCACCGCTGTGAAGCTTCCTAAGGTGGAAACTGGCAGATAGGTGCTTCCAGAAGAGAATGGCAGCTTGTGTGAAAAAGCTTGTTTTCTCAGCCTGAGAAGCTCATTCGCACACTTAGGTGGAAAAACACCAAAGTCCCACAGAATTGCATGTGAAACAGGAAAAAGCCAGAATTACATGGGGAACGCAAAAAGTCACTTTTAATAGTTTTGTGCATTACAGCCAAACTAAGTGAGAGAGCCACACCAAACCACTCTATAATGTACTAGTCCCGCTGTGAAGCTTCCTGAGGTGGAAACTGGCAGATAGGTCTTCTGGAAGACAATGGCAGCTTAAATGAAAAAGCTTCTTTTCTCAGCTGTTGTTCGACGTCATCCCGAGCACATGGTTACTTATCATATGGCGAATTAAAGGCACCTGCACGCATTTAAAGCAAGGAGACCTGTTTTGTTAAATGTGCATTAATATTTGTATCGTTTTGGCCTCCTGAATGGCTCCAGGTTTAAAAAGTCAAGTTAAAAAGTATTTAAATAGACATGACAAGGTTTTAATCAATTCAATATTTATTAGGAATGGTCAAAATGTATAATAGATAAGCTGGGAAAGTGCAATGTAGCAGCAGCATTACACACAGTAACAACACACAGACATATCAAAAAAATCAACATAGAATGCAATATAAAAAATGGATAAATAACCAGTATAATTGCAGTGCAAACTAAAAATAAAAAATATAAGGTGCAGTGAACAGATGAAACATATAAGGTGCTTGGATAATAGTACAGTAAATATTTAAAAAAAAAAAACTTTTAATGTCTTTTTAAACTCTTCTCAGCCAGCCACAGCTCCACAGTCTTCCCTTCATAGAAAGCACAGAAGTGCTCTCCCCCATATTGGCTGTGGCCAAAGTCTTTCTGCTGTGGCTGGCCACAGAGTTGGCAGATCCGCAGTTTGTGGGGCTTCCTCACTTTCCCACCTGGTTTCTCTGGTTTCTCATGCCTCTGTTTGAGGTTCCAGGCTGTTGTTCTGGGGAGCTTCTGTAGCTCACCAGGGCCAAGCTGTTCCCTGATCTACTCTTGCACTGTGCGTCCTCCAGGGCCCTCTTCCACAGCACAAAAGTATTGGCCCTTGAGGTAAGTGTGGCCACCATCCACCGTGCATGCTTGGCCACGGATGTTGCAGGGGTCACCAGGTTTGTGCTGTGGCTTTCCCCTGGTACTTTGGAGGACTTTTTTGTCTTTTGCTGCTTTAATTTTGCGCCTGTACACAGTGCAACGGGTGGGCTTGCTGGTCCCCGCCACTGGCTCTGCTGCCTGAAGCCGTCAAGGAGAGGAGCTGGAGGAGGAGGAGGAGGAGGATGTGCAGTCGTAGTCCACTTAAATACAAATACAATACAGAACTCTGTTAGTCAAGGTACATAGAAACACAGATGCAGTTTAACAAAGTATATTTCTAACAAACCTAATGAAGTGACGTGTTTGGTTTTCCGCGTTGCTTTTCTGCCTTCCATTCTGTCCAACTAAACCCTCAGCACCCCCTGTTGTTTTACAGTGTCCATTTGAGGCCCATTCTCACCTAGTCTCTAGGTAAACCTTTGAACCTGACCCTGGGTTGACCCCTTGACCCTAGTTTTAAGTGAGGAGAGGGAATGATGTATTGTGTGACTGTTACCTGTGGGAATTTAGTGATATCAGGCACCTAGTCTAGATACCTAGTCTTCCCTATATTTATTTAATTTCTTAAAGACCGAAAGAAGCAGGAGAAAGCATTGGTTTAAAAAAGAAAAGTTTATTTAAAACAAAAACAATTAAGACAGCAATATACAACTATATAGATATATATTGGAATTTCCCCATTGTGGGACAAATAAAGGAATATCTTATATAAGACAACTATATACACAATATTTATTTAGCAAACATAATTGACAAACTAAATACACTATATACACAATATTTACAAATCCCTCCCTCCCAAACACACACACACACACACACCACACACACACACACACACACACACACACACACACACAAAGCGTTCGTTCAGAGAGGGGGAGCCGCCCCATCACTCACTCCACACACACACACACACACACAAAGTGAAGTGTTCGCTCAGGCAGGGGGGGCTGCTCCATCACGCCCCTTCACCTCTGCCAGCCACTGCTCCACAGTTCTCCCTTTCCCCTCGGCCCGGGAGCAGAAGGTCTCCTTCTTGTAGCGGCTGTGGCCAAACGCCCGCGTCTTCGGTTGGCCACTGCGCCTGCAGTTAAAGTGGGAGACCTTCTTTGCTGGTTTTAAGTGTTCTCCCAGCTCCCGGCACAACGCTCTTTCTCCTCCTGGAGCTTGCGCCTCCAGGCGGTGTTCCTTGGCACTGGTGGAGCAGTGGCAGCTGTGGCTGTGGAGGGGATGTCACCGGCCTCCGCGCTGACGCTGGTGGACAGGACGGCGTCCGCGCTGGAGGCTTGTGGGGTGGCTGATGAGGAGGAGGAGGAGGAGGCAGTGGAGGAGCTGGCGACGATGAGGTCCAGGACCAGAAGCGTCCGTGGGCAGGCGGTGCTGGAGGGGCTGGTCTGGCTGCTCAGGCTGCTGCAGCACAGTCGGTGGGGCAGGCAGGGGCTCCGCTGCAGTCTGGGGAGTGCTGGGCCCCAGGACTGCAATGGCGATGGTGTCCCTCATCATGGCCTTGCTCCTCTGGTTGTGCCTTAAAAAACAGAATGTAACAAATGCACATTAGTAATCATGACATCACACACACACACTCACACAGTGCCACTTCAAATCAGATGTGAGAGAAAGGATCAGGTCTTACCATTGCGTCAGGGTCCGCCGATTGACATCATATAGCTGGATGCGGGTGCTCGTCATGAGGGCTGCACAACTATAAACATTCTCGCGAATTGTTAGATAGTCCCTCATGACGGCACCCCAGCGAGGAATCCAGACCCCGGCAATCTTCCTGCCCTCGCTGCAGTGGAGGATGCTGAGGTCCAGCAGGACAGCCTCCACAAGCCTCGACACATCGGGAGACTGCGCCGCTCCCGCCCCCCTTGCCCAGGACCGCACTACATAGACAGAGAGAGAGAGAGGGAGAGAGAGAGAGAGAGAGAGTGAGTCAGTGAGTTAATTAGTGACTGACAGGACAGGACAAGAACCAAAAAAAGCTTGGAAATTTATTGTGACTGCTTACCGCTTCACACTATCCACACCCCTGGCATGTGAGCGTGCCGCTGGGTGGTCCGGAATCGGCCTTGGACAAGCCGGCCCTGGTGACGGGGGGGGGGAATTTGACCGCTGCCTTGTCCCAATCACTCAACTTCAGCCAGAGAGCGGTGATCTCTCTGGCTTGCCTGGGAGTGACGTAGCGGCGGTGGCGCAGTTCCACGAGGGCCTGGGCCAGGGCCACGACGTGCTGGTAGCTGCCTCCACCTGGCCCGATAACATTCCTCCTCCTCCTCCTCCTCCTCCTCAGCCTGCTGCACCTCCATTTGGTCCACGCGGGTGAGGTTTGAGGACTGAAGGAGAGCGCTGTGGTGTTCGAGGAGACGAATCTCCTCTGGTTCCTCCTCCTCGCTCATCAGTCCCTCCGGTCTGGATCATCCAGGCCTTCTGCAGCACAGCGCCCGTCTGGGAGAACAGGTACCCACCCCAATGAGTTCGTGGGCGCACAGAGAAAAAATTAAATGACAGACACCTAAGACAGGTGTTAAACGTTGCCGTTACCTCAGACATTTATGACTTACCTGTGTACCCCTGGGCATGGTGTGGCAGCGTGAGCCCAAGAAGCTCTTGGGTCAGCTGGTCGAAGCTGTGCTGCAGCTGGGCACTGTAGCAACGCAGCGCCGACCTCTGTCCTCCCTCGATTCTCGTTCCACCGCACCAGGCCCTCCAGCAGGTACACCTGGAAGTGTACATCACTTGCAGATTGTCCTAAGCAGAAACAAAGCAACACAGTTAGTGTGAGGACAAATAAACACACAAATACATAATTGAGTCTGTGTTGTAAACCACACATGTACTTACCTGGGATGAAGCGGCACAGGTGCAGGTGGAACGATTCCAGGGAAGTGGAGCCTCGGCCGCACCGGTAGACGGGGAGCCTCACCCCGCCTTTGGTGAGCTCTCCCGTCTTGGTGTAGAGGTCCACTCCCGCAGGGTCCTGGATGCAGTCGAGGTGTCGGCGCTGCGTGCTCCAGATCTCCTCCATTCGGGCGCGGTCGATCAAAGGGACGCCCATGCTGTCCGTCACGTGCCAGAAGGTGTCCAGCACCTCTTGGACCAGCCGCTCCGTCTCCACTGCACCCCTGGTGCGGCGCCGGCAGTGACGGGCGAGCTCCTTGGCGGACAGCTTGACCTCCTGGGCGTCCCTCCCCTCCTCGGACTGCTTGGCTCCTCTCAGGCGGGACACGTCTTCGGCGTCCCACTCAAAAATGGCGAAGGAGAGCCTCGCCATGAAGAGGCCGTAGAGCTGGTGGCTGTCGGTGGTCACCCCTCTGGCGAAACGCCGCATGAGGTGCCACACGTCGAGCCTGACGACCAGCTCGTGCCACTCGTGGAACAGCTTGGACGTTTGACACTGTCCCACGGTGGCACAGCAGTCCCGGTCCACGTACAGGACCCTTGGAGGGGCCTTCCCGGCTTCGCGGTACCATGCCATGTCGACAAGTCCGCCCCCCTCAGCTGCGGTGAGGACGGACATGAGCACCTGCCCGTACTCATTGCCGACGTTGGTGACCCAGGCGGCCGTCCCGGCAGCACCGCCCGCAAGCTTTTTGGTGATCTGTGTGACACAGCAACACAACAACATTCAGACACATGACAAAACAAACATTACACTGGGTACACGGCACGCTGTGGTGGATAACAAAACCTACCTTCTTGGTGGAGTCCATCTTCAAAAGATCACCAAAGATGGAAGTGACTCTGGCTCTCGTCTCGTCGAGCCTCGTCAAGGCGTCCCTGACGTAGACGTTGATGAGCCAGAGCACTGTGGGCACCGGGTGCATGGTTGGGAGCGACGACGCCGCCAGCGGCGCAGCGCCCGGTACCCGAAGCTTGCGGAGCACGGAAAGGTACAGCATCGACCGCGCCATCCACTCTCTGGTGTGCTGCTCCACCAGAGAGGCACGGAGGCGAGACGCACTGTTGCCCAAAGTGCGCTCCTTCATGAGCCCGATCACAGCTCTGTCGCAGGACAACCTGGGAGGGGAAAGAGGTGATCAGAGGTTACTGGAGAAAACCACAGAAATACATTACTGTTGCTGTTACTGTTTACATTACTTACTTGTACGTGAGAACTGCTGGAAACTGCTCACGATGGGCCATGTCCAGCTGTCCCAAGATGTCCTGCGACCATCCCGGCATCTTCTTGTGACAGGAGCTGCATTCCAGGTACTCCGTGCCCATGAAGTACCAGCAGCTCCTGTCCAAGACCCTCCTCACCGTCTTGTAGAGGCCAGCTCCCGCAAGCTTGCCCCCACAGGCGACGATGGGGCAGCGGAGGTGGTACGCCCACATCCTGTAGGGCACCCACAGGAAAAAGGGACTCTGGAAAAAGGGGTGGGCTGTGGCGGGTGGCTGGGTGTAGAGGGGCCGGGCACCTGGTGGGTGCCACCACAGGCGGAGTTCAGATGTGAGGACACCCTGCCCGTTGGGTGCCCTCCTGAACAGTGCCCGGCCCACCCAGTCGTGCTGCTCTTCGGGGAGCGTCAGCCTCCAGCCACGTGGTAGCAGCTGAAACACACAGCAGTGTCAGACCGTTAGTGTACTGAACACAGACACACACACACTACAACACAATATGTCATCACTGAGCATACCTGTGCGCCGGGGCCTGACCTCTCCCCACAGGTGTTGTCCTGAAGGGGACGTTCCGGTGGCTGGGAGAGAGAGAAGAGGGGGCACGGCTGATGGGGCATCCCTGCACGGGTCGACCTCCATGGCGGCAGCGAGCAGGTCAGCATCCGAGGGTCCATCCTGGGGACCAACAGCGTCCAGGGGTGGTTGTGGTGGTTGTGCTGCCAGGGCTGCCTTCTCTGCATCCCGGGCCTGCACATATTTTTTTAAGTCCACCAACCTGGACGCTTTGGCTGTGGGTGCCGCCTGCCTCACAAACTGTACATAGCTAAAAAAGAGAACAGAAATGCAATGGGTAAAAAAGTCACGCACACACACAGACATACACACACAGACACAGATACACACACAGACACACACAGACACACACACACACACACACACACACACACACACACACACACACAGACACACACACACACACACACACACACACAAACAAACAAACAACTTACCTTGCCCGCTCACGGTCCGTCGACTCGTACAGGGTCTTGTAGGTCAGGTCACTATGAACACCGAACCCCACCAGCGTGTCGTCCACGCCCCTCATGGTCTGGGGACTGCCCTCGAGCATCCTACGCCTGTCGATGGCTGCCACCATCGGCGGGAACAGCCTGGCGTAGGAGACGAGGGCGTCTTTGTGCACCATGAGGGCATTCTGCTGACTAGTGCCCCCTTTGTCTCTCTCTCCCTCGTGGGACACACAGATGGTGACTGCGTATCCCACGTCATTCTCCAGCAGCCACCGGAACGTCTGACCACGGTACTGGCCGAGCTGCAGCTCGCTCTCGGCCAGCACCTGATGGTGATCGGTGGGGTTACCTCCCTTCTGCACCACCCTGTCTCTTGCCTCAGAGCGCACCAGCTCAGGGGTCTTAACCACCACCAGGGCAGTGGCAGAGGCAGAGGCCCCCCTCTGGCGGCGGCTCAAGGCCAGCGCCTCCTGAGAGGCCCGCAGGGTCAGGTCAAGGTTTGCCTCAAAGCGGAAAATAGGCTGCATTTTCTAGAAAGACAAGAAATAAGATTTAAGTCAGTAATCTGCTACACATGCACTGTTTACATCCTACTGACAGTCTATTACTGTACTCAATGATACTGTGCCCATTCATTAACATACATTCAACATCAGGCGTCCTGTTTACACATTTAAACCATATTTACACTTTGAATTTTGACTTCAAACTGTAGTAACTACATCTACAGGGTCTAAGGAAGATAATCAGGTAGTCTGTTTAAAGATTAAATACATTGTGAGAGATCGCCAGCCCTCAGAAAAGTAGTAACTAAAATGACCTCATTCACCTCCTTGTTTTTAGCTAGCAAAATCACGGCTGGTCTGTTTACACATTTAAACCATATTTACACTTCAAATTTTGACTCCACCTCGTTGTACCAGCATACCAAGGGTCTTAAGAAGTGAGCCAAGTTGTCTCATCACGTTTTTAAAGCGTTTCCAGAGATCGTCAGCTCATCACAGCAGTGGCTAAATGCTCATTCATTCCCAACGCTTAGCATGCTAATAGCGATTTATATGCTAACGCATCTAAAGCACAGTTAAACTTTAAATATCAACTCCACACAATAGCAGTACAATATCCTAGGTCTCAACAAGTAAACCCAGTATGGGAATATTATTTTAAACACATTTCACCGATCGGTAATGACATCGGCGGCAGTCCTAACTTACGCTAACGTTACATTGGCTCGCTGTTTCACTGCTAACTGATTACTGTATAATATATAAGCTGCCTTTTCAATGTAGCACATAATTTTACAAACAATAAAGTTTGTCTAACCTTATAATATTGTGTGAATGTCCGTCCGTCCGCTCACTCAAACGCCGCTCAGTCCGAATGAATGAATGACACTGACCGTGGCTGTGGCTTTGGGGGTGGGCGGGACATGCGGCGAGCTGTCGAATCACAGCACAGCACCCAAATGGAACAGACCAATGGGGTTGACCTGGCCTTCACCCATTGGCCTGTTCCATTTGAGCATGAGCCAATGATAGCCTCTGAAATCGGTAGGTGGGGACATTTATGTGGAACACAGGTACAGAGACGAAGGCTGTCCCAGAGCAGAGGCGCTCCCCCAGCGTTCTTCTCTGTTTTGGTCGGCACCCGCGCATGCGCACTAGAGCGCAAAAGACGCGCGGTCGACGTGCGGAACGGCACTCCCGCTCGCCGGTTCGAATCCCGACGGAGGCAAACTGCGAAACGCGTGCATAGCGTCGAAATGTCTTCTCTAAATATAAAAAAATGATTAAAACATGCTTGGAACCGTTGTATAGAGTCTATAAATGATAATGAATTTGCATATTTCCAAGGCCAGGCAATGCAATAATAAATGGATTTTTCATTTACAGTACGGTTTATCTCCTGTGTCTTCATTTTATTGAGAATATGTATCATCAGTGTTTATTGAGAATATGTATCATCAGTGTTTATTGCTTTAAATTTGATATAGGACAAGAGAACAATGATACCAGTATAAAATGATGACAATTTATTTGAAATATGAAGTCAGATGTCCAGGATACAGGACAGTGCAGCATATCAGTGTGGAAAGGGCTTTACAAATAAAATACAATTCTCAGTAAAAAAGGGTAAATAAATTATTTATGTATAAATTAAAGTTACATGCTGTGTATGATTTGTTTCCCCTTTTTCTTCAGTGAAATAAATATCAATTAAATATATTGTTGTTGTGTTCTGCATCTTCACAACAACAACATCAAACACAGCAGAAGTACAGAGCAAAATAGATTATTTAAACTACAATCCAATAATAATAATAATAATAATAATAATAATAATAAATGGTGATGCAGAACAGAGCAGTGGCACAAGGCAATCACAGCAGGCAGACACATAGTATAAGAGCTCAGCACAGATATGCATGGATACATAACACAGGGGCATTACAGTGTGAAGTACCTGTACATACAAGGCTTTTTATTTTTTTGGCAGCAACAGAGCCAGTGGCAACAGCAGATGAACCAGCACAAATGGCAGTCCGATATCTTGCGTCGCAGCTACTGGATGTAACTGATGTAACAGTGATCACATTAATGAACATACCCACATGTCCAAAATATAAAAAATAAAAAAACTTGTCAGTGCATAGAATCAGAACAGCACAGAGGCATGACAGCGTGTTATACAGGTGTGAATGGGACACACAATGATTTCCCCCCCTTAAACCATATGACAGGCAGCAGACACACAGCAGGCCTATAAGACTTGTCAGTGCATAGAATCAGAACAGCACAGAGGCATGACAGCGTGTTATACAGGTGTGAATGGGACACACATTTTTTTCCAAGCAGAGTGTCACTGTGCTGTAGAAGAGTTGTGGCAGGGTGGGTGGACCGGTGTTGGTAGAAAGCCTCCACACTGCGGCAAAGTCCCGGTCCTTGTGGAGGGGAAAGTCAATGTCTTTTAAAAAAAAACACACACACACAACACTGCAAACAACTATATACACCTGCCCCAGCAAGAGTGCGAAATCAGTCCGGGGCTCGATTGCATGTGAAACAGGAAAAAGCCAGAATTACATGGGAAACGCTAAAAAGTCACTTTTAATAGTTTTGTCCATTACAGCCAAACTAAGTGAGAGAGCCACACCAAACCACTCTATAATGTACAAGTCGCCGCTGTGAAGCTTCCTGAGGTCGAAACTGGCAGATAGGTGCTTCCAGAAGAGAATGGCAGCTTGTGTGAAAAAGCTTGTTTTCTCAGCCTGAGAAGCTCATTCAGCACACTTAGTTGGAAAAACACCAAAGTCCCACAGAATTGCATGTGAAAAAGGAAAAAGCCAGAATTACATGGGAAAAGCAAAAAAGTCAATTTTAATATTTTTGTTCATTACAGCCAAACTAAGTGAGAGAGCCACACCAAACCACTTATGCATCACTTTAATTATGCCACTGTGAAGCTTTGCAAGTCCAGAATGAATTATTCTGTGGTCAAGTGTGCCCTCTTTTGTCGAAAAAGCGTAACTGCATTTGGAAGACAGAAAACCACTCTATAATGTACAATTCACCGCTGTGAAGCTTCCTGAGGTGGAAACTGGCAGATAGGTGCTTCTGGAAGAGAATGGCAGCTTGTGTGAAAAAGCTTGGTTTCTCAGCCTGGCACACTTAGGTGGAAAAACACCAAAGTCCCACAGAATTGCACTTGAAACAGGAAAAAGCCAGAATTACATGGGAAACGCAAAAAAGTCACTTTTAATAGTTTTGTCCATTACAGCCAAACTAAGTGAGAGAGCCACATCAAACCACTCTATAATGTACAAGTAGTACGCGCACCGCTGTGAAGCTTCCTGAGGTGGAAACTGGCAGATAGGTGCTTCTGGAAGAGAATGGCAGCTTGTGTGAAAAAGCTTGTTTTTTCAGCCTGGCACACTCATTGTGGAAAAACACCAAAGTCCCACAGAATTGCATGTGAAACAGGAAAAAGCAAGAATTACATGGGAAACGCAAAAAAGTCACTTTTAATAGTTTTGTCCATTACAGCTGAACTAAGTGAGAGAGCCACACCAAACCACTTATGCATCACTTTAATTATGCCACTGTGAAGCTTTGCAAGTCCAGAATGAATTATTCTGTGGTCAAGTGTGCCCTCTTTTGTCGAAAAAGCGTAACTGCATTTGGAACACAGAAAACCACTCTATAATGTACAAGTCACCGCTGTGAAGCTTCCTAAGGTGGAAACTGGCAGATAGGTGCTTCCAGAAGAGAATGGCAGCTTGTGTGAAAAAGCTTGTTTTCTCAGCCTGAGAAGCTCATTCAGCACACTTAGGTGGAAAAACACCAAAGTCCCACAGAATTGCATGTGAAACAGGAAAAAGCCAGAATTACATGGGGAACGCAAAAAAGTCACTTTTAATAGTTTTGTGCATTACAGCCAAACTAAGTGAGAGAGCCACACCAAACCACTCTATAATGTACTAGTCACCGCTGTGAAGCTTCCTGAGGTGGAAACTGGCAGATAGGTGCTTCTGGAAGACAATGGCAGCTTAAATGAAAAAGCTTCTTTTCTCAGCTGTTGTTCGACGTCATCCCGAGCACATGGTTACTTATCATATGGCGAATTAAAGGCACCTGCACGCATTTAAAGCAAGGAGACCTGTTTTGTTAAATGTGCATTAATATTTGTATCGTTTTGGCCTCCTGAATGGCTCCAGGTTTAAAAAGTCAAGTTAAAAAGTATTTAAATAGACATGACAAGGTTTTAATCAATTCAATATTTATTAGGAATGGTCAAAATGTATAATAGATAAGCTGGGAAAGTGCAATGTAGCAGCAGCATTACACACAGTAACAACACACAGACATATCAAAAAAATCAACATAGAATGCAATATAAAAAATGGATAAATAACCAGTATAATTGCAGTGCAAACTAAAAATAAAAAATATAAGGTGCAGTGAACAGATGAAACATATAAGGTGCTTGGATAATAGTACAGTAAATATTTAAAAAAAAAAAACTTTTAATGTCTTTTTAAACTCTTCTCAGCCAGCCACAGCTCCACAGTCTTCCCTTCATAGAAAGCACAGAAGTGCTCTCCCCCATATTGGCTGTGGCCAAAGTCTTTCTGCTGTGGCTGGCCACAGAGTTGGCAGATCCGCAGTTTGTGGGGCTTCCTCACTTTCCCACCTGGTTTCTCTGGTTTCTCATGCCTCTGTTTGAGGTTCCAGGCTGTTGTTCTGGGGAGCTTCTGTAGCTCACCAGGGCCAAGCTGTTCCCTGATCTACTCTTGCACTGTGCGTCCTCCAGGGCCCTCTTCCACAGCACAAAAGTATTGGCCCTTGAGGTAAGTGTGGCCACCATCCACCGTGCATGCTTGGCCACGGATGTTGCAGGGGTCACCAGGTTTGTGCTGTGGCTTTCCCCTGGTACTTTGGAGGACTTTTTTGTCTTTTGCTGCTTTAATTTTGCGCCTGTACACAGTGCAACGGGTGGGCTTGCTGGTCCCCGCCACTGGCTCTGCTGCCTGAAGCCGTCAAGGAGAGGAGCTGGGAGGAGGAGGAGGAGGAGGATGTGCAGTCGTAGTCCACTTAAATACAAATACAATACAGAACTCTGTTAGTCAAGGTACATAGAAACACAGATGCAGTTTAACAAAGTATATTTCTAACAAACCTAATGAAGTGACGTGTTTGGTTTTCCGCGTTGCTTTTCTGCCTTCCATTCTGTCCAACTAAACCCTCAGCACCCCCTGTTGTTTTACAGTGTCCATTTGAGGCCCATTCTCACCTAGTCTCTAGGTAAACCTTTGAACCTGACCCTGGGTTGACCCCTTGACCCTAGTTTTAAGTGAGGAGAGGGAATGATGTATTGTGTGACTGTTACCTGTGGGAATTTAGTGATATCAGGCACCTAGTCTAGATACCTAGTCTTCCCTATATTTATTTAATTTCTTAAAGACCGAAAGAAGCAGGAGAAAGCATTGGTTTAAAAAAGAAAAGTTTATTTAAAACAAAAACAATTAAGACAGCAATATACAACTATATAGATATATATTGGAATTTCCCCATTGTGGGACAAATAAAGGAATATCTTATATAAGACAACTATATACACAATATTTATTTAGCAAACATAATTGACAAACTAAATACACTATATACACAATATTTACAAATCCCTCCCTCCCAAACACACACACACACACACACACACACACACACACACACACACACACACACAAAGCGTTCGTTCAGAGAGGGGGAGCCGCCCCATCACTCACTCACACACACACACACACACACACAAAGTGAAGTGTTCGCTCAGGCAGGGGGGGCTGCTCCATCACGCCCCTTCACCTCTGCCAGCCACTGCTCCACAGTTCTCCCTTTCCCCTCGGCCCGGGAGCAGAAGGTCTCCTTCTTGTAGCGGCTGTGGCCAAACGCCCGCGTCTTCGGTTGGCCACTGCGCCTGCAGTTAAAGTGGGAGACCTTCTTTGCTGGTTTTAAGTGTTCTCCCAGCTCCCGGCACAACGCTCTTTCTCCTCCTGGAGCTTGCGCCTCCAGGCGGTGTTCCTTGGCACTGGTGGAGCAGTGGCAGCTGTGGCTGTGGAGGGGATGTCACCGGCCTCCGCGCTGACGCTGGTGGACAGGACGGCGTCCGCGCTGGAGGCTTGTGGGGTGGCTGATGAGGAGGAGGAGGAGGCAGTGGAGGAGCTGGCGACGATGAGGTCCAGGACCAGAAGCGTCCGTGGGCAGGCGGTGCTGGAGGGGCTGGTCTGGCTGCTCAGGCTGCTGCAGCACAGTCGGTGGGGCAGGCAGGGGCTCCGCTGCAGTCTGGGGAGTGCTGGGCCCCAGGACTGCAATGGCGATGGTGTCCCTCATCATGGCCTTGCTCCTCTGGTTGTGCCTTAAAAAACAGAATGTAACAAATGCACATTAGTAATCATGACATCACACACACACACTCACACAGTGCCACTTCAAATCAGATGTGAGAGAAAGGATCAGGTCTTACCATTGCGTCAGGGTCCGCCGATTGACATCATATAGCTGGATGCGGGTGCTCGTCATGAGGGCTGCACAACTATAAACATTCTCGCGAATTGTTAGATAGTCCCTCATGACGGCACCCCAGCGAGGAATCCAGACCCCGGCAATCTTCCTGCCCTCGCTGCAGTGGAGGATGCTGAGGTCCAGCAGGACAGCCTCCACAAGCCTCGACACATCGGGAGACTGCGCCGCTCCCGCCCCCCTTGCCCAGGACCGCACTACATAGACAGAGAGAGAGAGAGGAGAGAGAGAGAGAGAGAGAGTGAGTCAGTGAGTTAATTAGTGACTGACAGGACAGGACAAGAACCAAAAAAAGCTTGGAAATTTATTGTGACTGCTTACCGCTTCACACTATCCACACCCCTGGCATGTGAGCGTGCCGCTGGGTGGTCCGGAATCGGCCTTGGACAAGCCGGCCCTGGTGACGGGGGGGGGGAATTTGACCGCTGCCTTGTCCCAATCACTCAACTTCAGCCAGAGAGCGGTGATCTCTCTGGCTTGCCTGGGAGTGACGTAGCGGCGGTGGCGCAGTTCCACGAGGGCCTGGGCCAGGGCCACGACGTGCTGGTAGCTGCCTCCACCTGGCCCGATAACCTCCTCCTCCTCCTCCTCCTCCTCCTCCTCCTCCTCCTCAGCCTGCTGCACCTCCATTTGGTCCACGCGGGTGAGGTTTGAGGACTGAAGGAGAGCGCTGTGGTGTTCGAGGAGACGAATCTCCTCTGGTTCCTCCTCCTCGAACTCTTCATCACTGCCCCCCCCCCCCCCGGCTTCGTCCTCATCAGTCCCTCCTGGAGCGTCAGGATCATCCAGGTCCTTCTGCAGCACAGCGCCCGTCTGGGAGAACAGGTACTCCACCCCAATGAGTTCCCCTGTGGGCACACAGAGACACAGATGTTAAATGACAGACACCTAAGACAGGTGTTAAACGTTACCGTTACCTCAGACAGATTTATGACTTACCTGTGTACTCCTGGGCATGGTGTACGTGTCGACCAGCGTGAGCCCAAGAAGCTCTTGGGTCAGCTGGTCGAAGCTGTGCTGCAGCTGGGCACTGTAGCAACGCAGCGCCGACCTCTGTCCTCCCTCGATTCTCGTTCCACCGCACCAGGCCCTCCAGCAGGTACACCTGGAAGTGTACATCACTTGCAGATTGTCCTAAGCAGAAACAAAGCAACACAGTTAGTGTGAGGACAAATAAACACACAAATACATAATTGAGTCTGTGTTGTAAACCACACATGTACTTACCTGGGATGAAGCGGCACAGGTGCAGGTGGAACGATTCCAGGGAAGTGGAGCCTCGGCCGCACCCGGTAGACGGGGAGCCTCACCCCGCCTTTGGTGAGCTCTCCCGTCTTGGTGTAGAGGTCCACTCCCGCAGGGTCCTGGATGCAGTCGAGGTGTCGGCGCTGCGTGCTCCAGATCTCCTCCATTCGGGCGCGGTCGATCAAAGGGACGCCCATGCTGTCCGTCACGTGCCAGAAGGTGTCCAGCACCTCTTGGACCAGCCGCTCCGTCTCCACTGCACCCCTGGTGCGGCGCCGGCAGTGACGGGCGAGCTCCTTGGCGGACAGCTTGACCTCCTGGGCGTCCCTCCCCTCCTCGGACTGCTTGGCTCCTCTCAGGCGGGACACGTCTTCGGCGTCCCACTCAAAAATGGCGAAGGAGAGCCTCGCCATGAAGAGGCCGTAGAGCTGGTGGCTGTCGGTGGTCACCCCTCTGGCGAAACGCCGCATGAGGTGCCACACGTCGAGCCTGACGACCAGCTCGTGCCACTCGTGGAACAGCTTGGACGTTTGACACTGTCCCACGGTGGCACAGCAGTCCCGGTCCACGTACAGGACCCTTGGAGGGGCCTTCCCGGCTTCGCGGTACCATGCCATGTCGACAAGTCCGCCCCCCTCAGCTGCGGTGAGGACGGACATGAGCACCTGCCCGTACTCATTGCCGACGTTGGTGACCCAGGCGGCCGTCCCGGCAGCACCGCCCGCAAGCTTTTTGGTGATCTGTGTGACACAGCAACACAACAACATTCAGACACATGACAAAACAAACATTACACTGGGTACACGGCACGCTGTGGTGGATAACAAAACCTACCTTCTTGGTGGAGTCCATCTTCAAAAGATCACCAAAGATGGAAGTGACTCTGGCTCTCGTCTCGTCGAGCCTCGTCAAGGCGTCCCTGACGTAGACGTTGATGAGCCAGAGCACTGTGGGCACCGGGTGCATGGTTGGGAGCGACGACGCCGCCAGCGGCGCAGCGCCCGGTACCCGAAGCTTGCGGAGCACGGAAAGGTACAGCATCGACCGCGCCATCCACTCTCTGGTGTGCTGCTCCACCAGAGAGGCACGGAGGCGAGACGCACTGTTGCCCAAAGTGCGCTCCTTCATGAGCCCGATCACAGCTCTGTCGCAGGACAACCTGGGAGGGGAAAGAGGTGATCAGAGGTTACTGGAGAAAACCACAGAAATACATTACTGTTGCTGTTACTGTTTACATTACTTACTTGTACGTGAGAACTGCTGGAAACTGCTCACGATGGGCCATGTCCAGCTGTCCCAAGATGTCCTGCGACCATCCCGGCATCTTCTTGTGACAGGAGCTGCATTCCAGGTACTCCGTGCCCATGAAGTACCAGCAGCTCCTGTCCAAGACCCTCCTCACCGTCTTGTAGAGGCCAGCTCCCGCAAGCTTGCCCCCACAGGCGACGATGGGGCAGCGGAGGTGGTACGCCCACATCCTGTAGGGCACCCACAGGAAAAAGGGACTCTGGAAAAAGGGGTGGGCTGTGGCGGGTGGCTGGGTGTAGAGGGGCCGGGCACCTGGTGGGTGCCACCACAGGCGGAGTTCAGATGTGAGGACACCCTGCCCGTTGGGTGCCCTCCTGAACAGTGCCCGGCCCACCCAGTCGTGCTGCTCTTCGGGGAGCGTCAGCCTCCAGCCACGTGGTAGCAGCTGAAACACACAGCAGTGTCAGACCGTTAGTGTACTGAACACAGACACACACACACTACAACACAATATGTCATCACTGAGCATACCTGTGCGCCGGGGCCTGACCTCTCCCCACAGGTGTTGTCCTGAAGGGGACGTTCCGGTGGCTGGGAGAGAGAGAAGGGGGGCACGGCTGATGGGGCATCCCTGCACGGGTCGACCTCCATGGCGGCAGCGAGCAGGTCAGCATCCGAGGGTCCATCCTGGGGACCAACAGCGTCCAGGGGTGGTTGTGGTGGTTGTGCTGCCAGGGCTGCCTTCTCTGCATCCCGGGCCTGCACATATTTTTTTAAGTCCACCAACCTGGACGCTTTGGCTGTGGGTGCCGCCTGCCTCACAAACTGTACATAGCTAAAAAAGAGAACAGAAATGCAATGGGTAAAAAAGTCACGCACACACACAGACATACACACACAGACACAGATACACACACAGACACACACAGACACACACACACAGACACACACACACACAGACACACAGACACACACACACACACACACACACACACACACAAAACAAACAAACAACTTACCTTGCCCGCTCACGGTCCGTCGACTCGTACAGGGTCTTGTAGGTCAGGTCACTATGAACACCGAACCCCACCAGCGTGTCGTCCACGCCCCTCATGGTCTGGGGACTGCCCTCGAGCATCCTACGCCTGTCGATGGCTGCCACCATCGGCGGGAACAGCCTGGCGTAGGAGACGAGGGCGTCTTTGTGCACCATGAGGGCATTCTGCTGACTAGTGCCCCCTTTGTCTCTCTCTCCCTCGTGGGACACACAGATGGTGACTGCGTATCCCACGTCATTCTCCAGCAGCCACCGGAACGTCTGACCACGGTACTGGCCGAGCTGCAGCTCGCTCTCGGCCAGCACCTGATGGTGATCGGTGGGGTTACCTCCCTTCTGCACCACCCTGTCTCTTGCCTCAGAGCGCACCAGCTCAGGGGTCTTAACCACCACCAGGGCAGTGGCAGAGGCAGAGGCCCCCCTCTGGCGGCGGCTCAAGGCCAGCGCCTCCTGAGAGGCCCGCAGGGTCAGGTCAAGGTTTGCCTCAAAGCGGAAAATAGGCTGCATTTTCTAGAAAGACAAGAAATAAGATTTAAGTCAGTAATCTGCTACACATGCACTGTTTACATCCTACTGACAGTCTATTACTGTACTCAATGATACTGTGCCCATTCATTAACATACATTCAACATCAGGCGTCCTGTTTACACATTTAAACCATATTTACACTTTGAATTTTGACTTCAAACTGTAGTAACTACATCTACAGGGTCTAAGGAAGATAATCAGGTAGTCTGTTTAAAGATTAAATACATTGTGAGAGATCGCCAGCCCTCAGAAAAGTAGTAACTAAAATGACCTCATTCACCTCCTTGTTTTTAGCTAGCAAAATCACGGCTGGTCTGTTTACACATTTAAACCATATTTACACTTCAAATTTTGACTCCACCTCGTTGTACCAGCATACCAAGGGTCTTAAGAAGTGAGCCAAGTTGTCTCATCACGTTTTTAAAGCGTTTCCAGAGATCGTCAGCTCATCACAGCAGTGGCTAAATGCTCATTCATTTCCAACGCTTAGCATGCTAATAGCGATTTATATGCTAACGCATCTAAAGCACAGTTAAACTTTAAATATCAACTCCACACAATAGCAGTACAATATCCTAGGTCTCAACAAGTAAACCCAGTATGGGAATATTATTTTAAACACATTTCACCGATCGGTAATGACATCGGCGGCAGTCCTAACTTACGCTAACGTTACATTGGCTCGCTGTTTCACTGCTAACTGATTACTGTATAATATATAAGCTGCCTTTTCAATGTAGCACATAATTTTACAAACAATAAAGTTTGTCTAACCTTATAATATTGTGTGAATGTCCGTCCGTCCGCTCACTCAAACGCCGCTCAGTCCGAATGAATGAATGACACTGACCGTGGCTGTGGCTTTGGGGGTGGGCGGGACATGCGGCGAGCTGTCGAATCACAGCACAGCACCCAAATGGAACAGACCAATGGGGTTGACCTGGCCTTCACCCATTGGCCTGTTCCATTTGAGCATGAGCCAATGATAGCCTCTGAAATCGGTAGGTGGGGACATTTATGTGGAACACAGGTACAGAGACGAAGGCTGTCCCAGAGGCGCTCCCCCAGCGTTCTTCTCTGTTTTGGTCGGCACCCGCGCATGCGCACTAGAGCGCAAAAGACGCGCGGTCGACGTGCGGAACGGCACTCCCGCTCGCCGGTTCGAATCCCGACGGAGGCAAACTGCGAAACGCGTGCATAGCGTCGAAATGTCTTCTCTAAATATAAAAAAATGATTAAAACATGCTTGGAACCGTTGTATAGAGTCTATAAATGATAATGAATTTGCATATTTCCAAGGCCAGGCAATGCAATAATAAATGGATTTTTCATTTACAGTACGGTTTATCTCCTGTGTCTTCATTTTATTGAGAATATGTATCATCAGTGTTTATTGAGAATATGTATCATCAGTGTTTATTGCTTTAAATTTGATATAGGACAAGAGAACAATGATACCAGTATAAAATGATGACAATTTATTTGAAATATGAAGTCAGATGTCCAGGATACAGGACAGTGCAGCATATCAGTGTGGAAAGGGCTTTACAAATAAAATACAATTCTCAGTAAAAAAGGGTAAATAAATTATTTATGTATAAATTAAAGTTACATGCTGTGTATGATTTGTTTCCCCTTTTTCTTCAGTGAAATAAATATCAATTAAATATATTGTTGTTGTGTTCTGCATCTTCACAACAACAACATCAAACACAGCAGAAGTACAGAGCAAAATAGATTATTTAAACTACAATCCTAATAATAATAATAATAATAATAATAATAATAATAAATGGTGATGCAGAACAGAGCAGTGGCACAAGGCAATCACAGCAGGCAGACACATAGTATAAGAGCTCAGCACAGATATGCATGGATACATAACACAGGGGCATTACAGTGTGAAGTACCTGTACATACAAGGCTTTTTATTTTTTTGGCAGCAACAGAGCCAGTGGCAACAGCAGATGAACCAGCACAAATGGCAGTCCGATATCTTGCGTCGCAGCTACTGGATGTAACTGATGTAACAGTGATCACATTAATGAACATACCCACATGTCCAAAATATAAAAAATAAAAAAACTTGTCAGTGCATAGAATCAGAACAGCACAGAGGCATGACAGCGTGTTATACAGGTGTGAATGGGACACACAATGATTCTCCCCCCTTAAACCATATGACAGGCAGCAGACACACAGCAGGCCTATAAGACTTGTCAGTGCATAGAATCAGAACAGCACAGAGGCATGACAGCGTGTTATACAGGTGTGAATGGGACACACATTTTTTTCCAAGCAGAGTGTCACTGTGCTGTAGAAGAGTTGTGGCAGGGTGGGTGGACCGGTGTTGGTAGAAAGCCTCCACACTGCGGCAAAGTCCCGGTCCTTGTGGAGGGGAAAGTCAATGTCTTTTTAAAAAAAAAAAACACACACACACAACACTGCAAACAACTATATACACCTGCCCCAGCAAGAGTGCGAAATCAGTCCGGGGCTCGATTGCATGTGAAACAGGAAAAAGCCAGAATTACATGGGAAACGCTAAAAAGTCACTTTTAATAGTTTTGTCCATTACAGCCAAACTAAGTGAGAGAGCCACACCAAACCACTCTATAATGTACAAGTCGCCGCTGTGAAGCTTCCTGAGGTCGAAACTGGCAGATAGGTGCTTCCAGAAGAGAATGGCAGCTTGTGTGAAAAAGCTTGTTTTCTCAGCCTGAGAAGCTCATTCAGCACACTTAGTTGGAAAAACACCAAAGTCCCACAGAATTGCATGTGAAAAAGGAAAAAGCCAGAATTACATGGGAAAAGCAAAAAAGTCAATTTTAATATTTTTGTTCATTACAGCCAAACTAAGTGAGAGAGCCACACCAAACCACTTATGCATCACTTTAATTATGCCACTGTGAAGCTTTGCAAGTCCAGAATGAATTATTCTGTGGTCAAGTGTGCCCTCTTTTGTCGAAAAAGCGTAACTGCATTTGGAAGACAGAAAACCACTCTATAATGTACAATTCACCGCTGTGAAGCTTCCTGAGGTGGAAACTGGCAGATAGGTGCTTCTGGAAGAGAATGGCAGCTTGTGTGAAAAAGCTTGTTTTCTCAGCCTGGCACACTTAGGTGGAAAAACACCAAAGTCCCACAGAATTGCATGTGAAACAGGAAAAAGCCAGAATTACATGGGAAACGCAAAAAAGTCACTTTTAATAGTTTTGTCCATTACAGCCAAACTAAGTGAGAGAGCCACACCAAACCACTTATGCATCACTTTAATTATGCCACTGTGAAGCTTTGCAAGTCCAGAATGAATTATTCTGTGGTCAAGTGTGCCCTCTTTTTTAAAAAAGTAACTGATTTGGAAACAGAAACCACTCTATAATGTACAAGTCACCGCTGTGAAGCTTCCTGAGGTGGAAACTGGCAGATAGGTGCTTCTGGAAGAGAATGGCAGCTTGTGTGAAAAAGCTTGTTTTCTCAGCCTGAGCTCATCCTTAGGTGGAAAAACACCAAAGTCCCACAGAATTGCATGTGAAACAGGAAAAAGCCAGAATTACATGGGAAACGCAAAAAAGTCACTTTTAATAGTTTTGTCCATTACAGCTGAACTAAGTGAGAGAGCCACACCAAACCACTTATGCATCACTTTAATTATGCCACTGTGAAGCTTTGCAAGTCCAGAATGAATTATTCTGTGGTCAAGTGTGCCCTTTTTGTCGAAAAGCGTAACTGCATTTGGAACACAGAAAACCACTCTATAATGTACAAGTCACCGCGTGGAGCCCCGCCCCTGTAAATTAACTGTGAAGCTTCCTGAGGTGGAAACTGGCAGATAGGTGCTTCTGGAAGACAATGGCAGCTTAAATGAAAAAGCTTCTTTTCTCAGCTGTTGTTCGACGTCATCCCGAGCACATGGTTACTTATCATATGGCGAATTAAAGGCACCTGCACGCATTTAAAGCAAGGAGACCTGTTTTGTTAAATGTGCATTAATATTTGTATCGTTTTGGCCTCCTGAATGGCTCCAGGTTTAAAAAGTCAAGTTAAAAAGTATTTAAATAGACATGACAAGGTTTTAATCAATTCAATATTTATTAGGAATGGTCAAAATGTATAATAGATAAGCTGGGAAAGTGCAATGTAGCAGCAGCATTACACACAGTAACAACACACAGACATATCAAAAAAATCAACATAGAATGCAATATAAAAAATGGATAAATAACCAGTATAATTGCAGTGCAAACTAAAAATAAAAAATATAAGGTGCAGTGAACAGATGAAACATATAAGGTGCTTGGATAATAGTACAGTAAATATTTAAAAAAAAAAAACTTTTAATGTCTTTTTAAACTCTTCTCAGCCAGCCACAGCTCCACAGTCTTCCCTTCATAGAAAGCACAGAAGTGCTCTCCCCCATATTGGCTGTGGCCAAAGTCTTTCTGCTGTGGCTGGCCACAGAGTTGGCAGATCCGCAGTTTGTGGGGCTTCCTCACTTTCCCACCTGGTTTCTCTGGTTTCTCATGCCTCTGTTTGAGGTTCCAGGCTGTTGTTCTGGGGAGCTTCTGTAGCTCACCAGGGCCAAGCTGTTCCCTGATCTACTCTTGCACTGTGCGTCCTCCAGGGCCCTCTTCCACAGCACAAAAGTATTGGCCCTTGAGGTAAGTGTGGCCACCATCCACCGTGCATGCTTGGCCACGGATGTTGCAGGGGTCACCAGGTTTGTGCTGTGGCTTTCCCCTGGTACTTTGGAGGACTTTTTTGTCTTTTGCTGCTTTAATTTTGCGCCTGTACACAGTGCAACGGGTGGGCTTGCTGGTCCCCGCCACTGGCTCTGCTGCCTGAAGCCGTCAAGGAGAGGAGCTGGAGGAGGAGGAGGAGGAGGAGGATGTGCAGTCGTAGTCCACTTAAATACAAATACAATACAGAACTCTGTTAGTCAAGGTACATAGAAACACAGATGCAGTTTAACAAAGTATATTTCTAACAAACCTAATGAAGTGACGTGTTTGGTTTTCCGCGTTGCTTTTCTGCCTTCCATTCTGTCCAACTAAACCCTCAGCACCCCCTGTTGTTTTACAGTGTCCATTTGAGGCCCATTCTCACCTAGTCTCTAGGTAAACCTTTGAACCTGACCCTGGGTTGACCCCTTGACCCTAGTTTTAAGTGAGGAGAGGGAATGATGTATTGTGTGACTGTTACCTGTGGGAATTTAGTGATATCAGGCACCTAGTCTAGATACCTAGTCTTCCCTATATTTATTTAATTTCTTAAAGACCGAAAGAAGCAGGAGAAAGCATTGGTTTAAAAAAGAAAAGTTTATTTAAAACAAAAACAATTAAGACAGCAATATACAACTATATAGATATATATTGGAATTTCCCCATTGTGGGACAAATAAAGGAATATCTTATATAAGACAACTATATACACAATATTTATTTAGCAAACATAATTGACAAACTAAATACACTATATACACAATATTTACAAATCCCTCCCTCCCAAACACACACACACACACACACACACACACACACACACACACACACACACACACACACACACAAAGCGTTCGTTCAGAGAGGGGGAGCCGCCCTCACTCACTCACACACACACACACACACACACAAAGTGAAGTGTTCGCTCAGGCAGGGGGGCTGCTCCATCACGCCCCTTCACCTCTGCCAGCCACTGCTCCACAGTTCTCCCTTTCCCCTCGGCCCGGGAGCAGAAGGTCTCCCTTCTTGTAGCGGCTGTGGCCAAACGCCCGCGTCTTCGGTTGGCCACTGCGCCTGCAGTTAAAGTGGGAGACCTTCTTTGCTGGTTTTAAGTGTTCTCCCAGCTCCCGGCACAACGCTCTTTCTCCTCCTGGAGCTTGCGCCTCCAGGCGGTGTTCCTTGGCACTGGTGGAGCAGTGGCAGCTGTGGCTGTGGAGGGGATGTCACCGGCCTCCGCGCTGACGCTGGTGGACAGGACGGCGTCCGCGCTGGAGGCTTGTGGGGTGGCTGATAGGGAGGAGGAGGAGGAGGCAGTGGAGGAGCTGGCGACGATGAGGTCCAGGACCAGAAGCGTCCGTGGGCAGGCGGTGCTGGAGGGGCTGGTCTGGCTGCTCAGGCTGCTGCAGCACAGTCGGTGGGGCAGGCAGGGGCTCCGCTGCAGTCTGGGGAGTGCTGGGCCCCAGGACTGCAATGGCGATGGTGTCCCTCATCATGGCCTTGCTCCTCTGGTTGTGCCTTAAAAAACAGAATGTAACAAATGCACATTAGTAATCATGACATCACACACACACACTCACACAGTGCCACTTCAAATCAGATGTGAGAGAAAGGATCAGGTCTTACCATTGCGTCAGGGTCCGCCGATTGACATCATATAGCTGGATGCGGGTGCTCGTCATGAGGGCTGCACAACTATAAACATTCTCGCGAATTGTTAGATAGTCCCTCATGACGGCACCCCAGCGAGGAATCCAGACCCCGGCAATCTTCCTGCCCTCGCTGCAGTGGAGGATGCTGAGGTCCAGCAGGACAGCCTCCACAAGCCTCGACACATCGGGAGACTGCGCCGCTCCCGCCCCCCTTGCCCAGGACCGCACTACATAGACAGAGAGAGAGAGAGGAGAGAGAGAGAGAGAGAGAGTGAGTCAGTGAGTTAATTAGTGACTGACAGGACAGGACAAGAACCAAAAAAAGCTTGGAAATTTATTGTGACTGCTTACCGCTTCACACTATCCACACCCCTGGCATGTGAGCGTGCCGCTGGGTGGTCCGGAATCGGCCTTGGACAAGCCGGCCCTGGTGACGGGGGGGGGAATTTGACCGCTGCCTTGTCCCAATCACTCAACTTCAGCCAGAGAGCGGTGATCTCTCTGGCTTGCCTGGGAGTGACGTAGCGGCGGTGGCGCAGTTCCACGAGGGCCTGGGCCAGGGCCACGACGTGCTGGTAGCTGCCTCCACCTGGCCCGATAACATCCTCCTCCTCCTCCTCCTCCTCCTCCTCCTCAGCCTGCTGCACCTCCATTTGGTCCACGCGGGTGAGGTTTGAGGACTGAAGGAGAGCGCTGTGGTGTTCGAGGAGACGAATCTCCTCTGGTTCCTCCTCCTCGAACTCTTCATCACTGCCCCCCCCCCCGGCTTCGTCCTCATCAGTCCCTCCTGGAGCGTCAGGATCATCCAGGTCCTTCTGCAGCACAGCGCCCGTCTGGGAGAACAGGTACTCCACCCCAATGAGTTCCCCTGTGGGCACACAGAGACACAGATGTTAAATGACAGACACCTAAGACAGGTGTTAAACGTTACCGTTACCTCAGACAGATTTATGACTTACCTGTGTACTCCCTGGGCATGGTGTACGTGTCGACCAGCGTGAGCCCAAGAAGCTCTTGGGTCAGCTGGTCGAAGCTGTGCTGCAGCTGGGCACTGTAGCAACGCAGCGCCGACCTCTGTCCTCCCTCGATTCTCGTTCCACCGCACCAGGCCCTCCAGCAGGTACACCTGGAAGTGTACATCACTTGCAGATTGTCCTAAGCAGAAACAAAGCAACACAGTTAGTGTGAGGACAAATAAACACACAAATACATAATTGAGTCTGTGTTGTAAACCACACATGTACTTACCTGGGATGAAGCGGCACAGGTGCAGGTGGAACGATTCCAGGGAAGTGGAGCCTCGGCCGCACCGGTAGACGGGGAGCCTCACCCCGCCTTTGGTGAGCTCTCCCGTCTTGGTGTAGAGGTCCACTCCCGCAGGGTCCTGGATGCAGTCGAGGTGTCGGCGCTGCGTGCTCCAGATCTCCTCCATTCGGGCGCGGTCGATCAAAGGGACGCCCATGCTGTCCGTCACGTGCCAGAAGGTGTCCAGCACCTCTTGGACCAGCCGCTCCGTCTCCACTGCACCCCTGGTGCGGCGCCGGCAGTGACGGGCGAGCTCCTTGGCGGACAGCTTGACCTCCTGGGCGTCCCTCCCCTCCTCGGACTGCTTGGCTCCTCTCAGGCGGGACACGTCTTCGGCGTCCCACTCAAAAATGGCGAAGGAGAGCCTCGCCATGAAGAGGCCGTAGAGCTGGTGGCTGTCGGTGGTCACCCCTCTGGCGAAACGCCGCATGAGGTGCCACACGTCGAGCCTGACGACCAGCTCGTGCCACTCGTGGAACAGCTTGGACGTTTGACACTGTCCCACGGTGGCACAGCAGTCCCGGTCCACGTACAGGACCCTTGGAGGGGCCTTCCCGGCTTCGCGGTACCATGCCATGTCGACAAGTCCGCCCCCCCTCAGCTGCGGTGAGGACGGACATGAGCACCTGCCCGTACTCATTGCCGACGTTGGTGACCCAGGCGGCCGTCCCGGCAGCACCGCCCGCAAGCTTTTTGGTGATCTGTGTGACACAGCAACACAACAACATTCAGACACATGACAAAACAAACATTACACTGGGTACACGGCACGCTGTGGTGGATAACAAAACCTACCTTCTTGGTGGAGTCCATCTTCAAAAGATCACCAAAGATGGAAGTGACTCTGGCTCTCGTCTCGTCGAGCCTCGTCAAGGCGTCCCTGACGTAGACGTTGATGAGCCAGAGCACTGTGGGCACCGGGTGCATGGTTGGGAGCGACGACGCCGCCAGCGGCGCAGCGCCCGGTACCCGAAGCTTGCGGAGCACGGAAAGGTACAGCATCGACCGCGCCATCCACTCTCTGGTGTGCTGCTCCACCAGAGAGGCACGGAGGCGAGACGCACTGTTGCCCAAAGTGCGCTCCTTCATGAGCCCGATCACAGCTCTGTCACAGGACAACCTGGGAGGGGAAAGAGGTGATCAGAGGTTACTGGAGAAAACCACAGAAATACATTACTGTTGCTGTTACTGTTTACATTACTTACTTGTACGTGAGAACTGCTGGAAACTGCTCACGATGGGCCATGTCCAGCTGTCCCAAGATGTCCTGCGACCATCCCGGCATCTTCTTGTGACAGGAGCTGCATTCCAGGTACTCCGTGCCCATGAAGTACCAGCAGCTCCTGTCCAAGACCCTCCCTCACCGTCTTGTAGAGGCCAGCTCCCGCAAGCTTGCCCCCACAGGCGACGATGGGGCAGCGGAGGTGGTACGCCCACATCCTGTAGGGCACCCACAGGAAAAAGGGACTCTGGAAAAAGGGGTGGGCTGTGGCGGGTGGCTGGGTGTAGAGGGGCCGGGCACCTTGGTGGGTGCCACCACAGGCGGAGTTCAGATGTGAGGACACCCTGCCCGTTGGGTGCCCTCCTGAACAGTGCCCGGCCCACCCAGTCGTGCTGCTCTTCGGGGAGCGTCAGCCTCCAGCCACGTGGTAGCAGCTGAAACACACAGCAGTGTCAGACCGTTAGTGTACTGAACACAGACACACACACACACTACAACACAATATGTCATCACTGAGCATACCTGTGCGCCGGGGCCTGACCTCTCCCCACAGGTGTTGTCCTGAAGGGGACGTTCCGGTGGCTGGGAGAGAGAGAAGGGGGGGCACGGCTGATGGGGCATCCCTGCACGGGTCGACCTCCATGGCGGCAGCGAGCAGGTCAGCATCCGAGGGTCCATCCTGGGGACCAACAGCGTCCAGGGGTGGTTGTGGTGGTTGTGCTGCCAGGGCTGCCTTCTCTGCATCCCGGGCCTGCACATATTTTTTTAAGTCCACCAACCTGGACGCTTTGGCTGTGGGTGCCGCCTGCCTCACAAACTGTACATAGCTAAAAAAGAGAACAGAAATGCAATGGGTAAAAAAGTCACGCACACACACAGACATACACACACAGACACACACAGATACACACACAGACACACACAGACACACACACACACACACACACACACACACACACACACACACACACACACACACACACACACACACACACACACAAACAAACAAACAACTTACCTTGCCCGCTCACGGTCCGTCGACTCGTACAGGGTCTTGTAGGTCAGGTCACTATGAACACCGAACCCCACCAGCGTGTCGTCCACGCCCCTCATGGTCTGGGGACTGCCCTCGAGCATCCTACGCCTGTCGATGGCTGCCACCATCGGCGGGAACAGCCTGGCGTAGGAGACGAGGGCGTCTTTGTGCACCATGAGGGCATTCTGCTGACTAGTGCCCCCTTTGTCTCTCTCTCCCTCGTGGGACACACAGATGGTGACTGCGTATCCCACGTCATTCTCCAGCAGCCACCGGAACGTCTGACCACGGTACTGGCCGAGCTGCAGCTCGCTCTCGGCCAGCACCTGATGGTGATCGGTGGGGTTACCTCCCTTCTGCACCACCCTGTCTCTTGCCTCAGAGCGCACCAGCTCAGGGGTCTTAACCACCACCAGGGCAGTGGCAGAGGCAGAGGCCCCCCTCTGGCGGCGGCTCAAGGCCAGCGCCTCCTGAGAGGCCCGCAGGGTCAGGTCAAGGTTTGCCTCAAAGCGGAAAATAGGCTGCATTTTCTAGAAAGACAAGAAATAAGATTTAAGTCAGTAATCTGCTACACATGCACTGTTTACATCCTACTGACAGTCTATTACTGTACTCAATGATACTGTGCCCATTCATTAACATACATTCAACATCAGGCGTCCTGTTTACACATTTAAACCATATTTACACTTTGAATTTTGACTTCAAACTGTAGTAACTACATCTACAGGGTCTAAGGAAGATAATCAGGTAGTCTGTTTAAAGATTAAATACATTGTGAGAGATCGCCAGCCCTCAGAAAAGTAGTAACTAAAATGACCTCATTCACCTCCTTGTTTTTAGCTAGCAAAATCACGGCTGGTCTGTTTACACATTTTAAACCATATTTACACTTCAAATTTTGACTCCACCTCGTTGTACCAGCATACCAAGGGTCTTAAGAAGTGAGCCAAGTTGTCTCATCACGTTTTTAAAGCGTTTCCAGAGATCGTCAGCTCATCACAGCAGTGGCTAAATGCTCATTCATTTCCAACGCTTAGCATGCTAATAGCGATTTATATGCTAACGCATCTAAAGCACAGTTAAACTTTAAATATCAACTCCACACAATAGCAGTACAATATCCTAGGTCTCAACAAGTAAACCCAGTATGGGAATATTATTTTAAACACATTTCACCGATCGGTAATGACATCGGCGGCAGTCCTAACTTACGCTAACGTTACATTGGCTCGCTGTTTCACTGCTAACTGATTACTGTATAATATATAAGCTGCCTTTTCAATGTAGCACATAATTTTACAAACAATAAAGTTTGTCTAACCTTATAATATTGTGTGAATGTCCGTCCGTCCGCTCACTCAAACGCCGCTCAGTCCGAATGAATGAATGACACTGACCGTGGCTGTGGCTTTGGGGGTGGGCGGGACATGCGGCGAGCTGTCGAATCACAGCACAGCACCCAAATGGAACAGACCAATGGGGTTGACCTGGCCTTCACCCATTGGCCTGTTCCATTTGAGCATGAGCCAATGATAGCCTCTGAAATCGGTAGGTGGGGACATTTATGTGGAACACAGGTACAGAGACGAAGGCTGTCCAGCAGAGGCGCTCCCCCAGCGTTCTTCTCTGTTTTGGTCGGCACCCGCGCATGCGCACTAGAGCGCAAAAGACGCGCGGTCGACGTGCGGAACGGCACTCCCGCTCGCCGGTTCGAATCCCGACGGAGGCAAACTGCGAAACGCGTGCATAGCGTCGAAATGTCTTCTCTAAATATAAAAAAATGATTAAAACATGCTTGGAACCGTTGTATAGAGTCTATAAATGATAATGAATTTGCATATTTCCAAGGCCAGGCAATGCAATAATAAATGGATTTTTCATTTACAGTACGGTTTATCTCCTGTGTCTTCATTTTATTGAGAATATGTATCATCAGTGTTTATTGAGAATATGTATCATCAGTGTTTATTGCTTTAAATTTGATATAGGACAAGAGAACAATGATACCAGTATAAAATGATGACAATTTATTTGAAATATGAAGTCAGATGTCCAGGATACAGGACAGTGCAGCATATCAGTGTGGAAAGGGCTTTACAAATAAAATACAATTCTCAGTAAAAAAGGGTAAATAAATTATTTATGTATAAATTAAAGTTACATGCTGTGTATGATTTGTTTCCCCTTTTTCTTCAGTGAAATAAATATCAATTAAATATATTGTTGTTGTGTTCTGCATCTTCACAACAACAACATCAAACACAGCAGAAGTACAGAGCAAAATAGATTATTTAAACTACAATCCATAATAATAATAATAATAATAATAATAATAATAAATGGTGATGCAGAACAGAGCAGTGGCACAAGGCAATCACAGCAGGCAGACACATAGTATAAGAGCTCAGCACAGATATGCATGGATACATAACACAGGGGCATTACAGTGTGAAGTACCTGTACATACAAGGCTTTTTATTTTTTTGGCAGCAACAGAGCCAGTGGCAACAGCAGATGAACCAGCACAAATGGCAGTCCGATATCTTGCGTCGCAGCTACTGGATGTAACTGATGTAACAGTGATCACATTAATGAACATACCCACATGTCCAAAATATAAAAAATAAAAAAACTTGTCAGTGCATAGAATCAGAACAGCACAGAGGCATGACAGCGTGTTATACAGGTGTGAATGGGACACACAATGATTTCCCCCCTTAAACCATATGACAGGCAGCAGACACACAGCAGGCCTATAAGACTTGTCAGTGCATAGAATCAGAACAGCACAGAGGCATGACAGCGTGTTATACAGGTGTGAATGGGACACACATTTTTTTTCCAAGCAGAGTGTCACTGTGCTGTAGAAGAGTTGTGGCAGGGTGGGTGGACCGGTGTTGGTAGAAAGCCTCCACACTGCGGCAAAGTCCCGGTCCTTGTGGAGGGGAAAGTCAATGTCTTTTTAAAAAAAAACACACACACAACACTGCAAACAACTATATACACCTGCCCCAGCAAGAGTGCGAAATCAGTCCGGGGCTCGACCCTGGTCCCTCTCCTTCATCTCCCTCAGCCAGTCCTCCACACTCTTACCCGCCGCAGCAGAGCAAAAATGTTCACTGCCGTAACGGGTGTGTCCGGTCTCCCTCCGCTTTGGCTGGCCGCACTTCCTGCACTTCTGTACTTGTGGCACGCCGGCCCGGGCAGAGACACCTGTTCCTGGCGGTGCCGCTGCCCTCTGCTCGGCCTTCTTCCTCCTCAGCCATTCAGTTTTGTACGTAGAGAGAGGCTGAGGAGGAGGAGCAGGAGGTGCTGCCTGCACTGCTTGTTGTCCTTGCTGTCCTGGCAGCAGCTGCAGTGCAGGCAGCTGAGGGCCGGCGTGACGTGCGGCGGCCAGCGGCAAAGGGAGGACGTGTGGGGCTGGCGTTGTCCGAGGGAGCGTTGGGATGGGGGGGGGGATGGGGAGCACCCTCACACTCTGCTGGGGCAGTGAGAGGTCCAGGAGGAGAGGCTGTGTAGCTGCAAAAGGTCCCGTTGCAGCTGCTGCAGCAGCTGTTGGTGGTACGGCCAGGACAGCAGCTGAGGGGGCAGGCGGTAAAGGCGCCAGTAGCCGTCTGCACACAGACACCGGTGCTGCCACAGCCGGTGCTGCTGCCAGAGTTACCGCCGCCCTTGCCGCTGCTGTCGTCGCCTGGCCTGCAGGCACCACCGTTGCTGCTGCTGCCGGAGGACGATCCACCGCCGGTGCTCCTTGGCCCGGGCGCTGCCGCTGTTGCTGTCGCTGGCGCCACCGCTGCCGCCGCCGAGCCCGCTACCGCTGGTGGTCGTCCCTCTGCTGCAACGCCTGGAGCTAGCACAGCCATCTCCTTCTCCCGCTGCGTCCTGGTGAACCTGAGAACGGATTTCAACATAGTATTTTAGTTACATGTACAATTTTGAGAGCATGTAATTCAAGCATGTCATTACCATAACATATAACACTGTCCAAAGCATCAAACATACCACAGCGAGAGGGTCCTGCTATTCAGCTCATAGAGCTGGATGGGCGCCCGAGCCATCAGCCTCTGGTGGCCCAGCACAAGGTCCCGGATGTGCTGGTACCGAAGCAGTTATGCTGTCCCACCGCGACCGCCGGGCACCGCTCACACGGGTGCCTGAGGGGCACACGCGGCAGAGCTGGATGCACACTGCCTCTACCAGCCGGCTTGCACTGGGACTGCTGGCAGGTCCAGAGGTCTGTCCGACCAGGCAGCTGCGGACAACGGACAAAAACAATGATGGATATGAGCATGCTGTGAACATTACAATAGCTCGTGTGTACGTCAGGGAAACGTGTGATGGAAGTGTAGCCTTACCGTCTCATGTTCTCCACACCAGGTATACTGGTGCGGCTAGGCTTCGCTGCCTTGAAGCGCCCCGAGCTGGCCTGTCCCTGTAGCGGGGAGGGTAAACTACTCGGTCCCTGTCGAATTTTGACAGGGCCTCGTAGAGCCTGATTAGCTCATCTACCCTCCCCTCGGACAAGGCCGGTTCGAAACGCACCCCACCAAGGCCGTGGCCAACTGGACCACGGCCAGGTACCCCCGGCTGGTCATCTGGTCCTCTGTAGTCCTGCAGACACACAAGCAGAGACAGAAAACAATCAGTCAGATGAATGGGAGGAAAAGAGCGCAGTGTGGTGATGTGAGATGCAGAGGTGGCGTGCCTACCTCAGCAGCCTGCTGAGGCTCTGACGAGGACCGGCCGGGGGAGTGGGGTGCGGGCTCGGGGGCAGTGGTCGGACGGGATGGCTCGGGCGCGGGTGCGTCTGCCGGTTGCCCTGACCGCGGGTCCAACTGAGGAGCTGGGACGCCAGGCACGTGGAGGGTGAGGTCATCCACCTCCTCGTGGGCGACGTCAGATTCTTCCTCAGTGGGTGGGGTAAGAGGAACGTCCCCCCCCGCGTCCGGAGTGTCAGGGTCCAAGCTGACGTCCTGCAGCACTCTGCCCGTCTGGGAGTACAGGTACTCAATCCCGATGAGCTCCCCTGAAGTACAACAACACAAATCACGTCACTCAGTCTGGTACAAATATGACTCAGTGTGGACACGCGTAAGCGTGGTGGCTTGAGTGTCCTTACCGGTGTACTCCCTGGGCTTGGTGTAATCCTTGACCACACTCGTGCCAAGCACCCTTTGGCTGAGCTGGTCAAGGGAGTGCTGCAGGGGGGCCACTGTAGGAGCGGAGCAGCGGACGTCCCTCCTGTGCCGCGGACGCCGCCCTGTCCTCGTTCCACCGCGTCAACCCCTCCAGGAGAAATGCCTGAAAGTGCCATGGATTGGCACTTTCTCCTGAGGAGGGTCACAGATGTGTTTAGCAGTTTATTCAGTGCACACAATGTGAATGACAATGAGTCAACGACAGTGAAAGATTGACATAGCAGTGAAACATGTGGGTTTACCTGGGATAAAGCGGTTGAGATGCAGGTGGAACGACTCCAGGGACGTGGAGCCTCGTGCACAACGGTACACCGGCAGGCTGATCCCCCCCTTGGTCAGCCTGCTCGTCTCGGTGTACAGCTCCACGTCGGGCGGGTCCTGGATGCACTGGAGGTGACGCCGCTGCTCCGTCCAGATTGCCTGGATGCGGTCCTGGTCCAGCAGGGGAATCCCCATGGTGTCCCGTCCGTTGGCACCGCCGAAGGTTTCCAGGAGGTCACCGATCAGCCGCTCCGTCTCCGCCGCTCCACGCGTGCGGCGACGGCAATGGATAGCCATATCCCTGCGGCTGACGTGCCTCCACACTCCGGCGTCGGACGAGAAGGTCATCCCCTGCGCCTCAAGCATCCTCTTCTTGGCGTCGAGCAACCGGGCTGCGTCCTCTGGGTCCCACAGGAAGATGCACAAGGACAGCTGCTGCAGGAAGGGCTTATACAGCTGGTGGCTCTCGGTGGTGACACCCGACGCAAAGCGGCGCATCAGGTGCCAGATGTCGAGCCGGACCACCAGCTTGTCCCACTCCTTGAACACCTCAGGTGCCTTGGATGTCCCGTGGGACGAACAACAGTCCCGGTCGACGTAGAGGAGCTGAGGGCGGCTCCACCCCAGCGTCCCGGTACTGCCGCATTAACCCCGCAGCCATGGACAACAGACCGGCCCCCTCGGCGTCCGTGAGCACGGACAAAAGCACCTGTCCGTGCTCGTTGCCGACGTTGGTTGCCCACGCTGCGGTCTGGGCGGCAGCACCGGCGAGCTTCCGGGTCACCTGTTTGAGAGAATAACGCACATCAGTAAGGCTGCACGCACATAGCCAGAGCATGATACTCAGCTTGTGCTATAGTACCACATTTACCTTCTTGGTTGAATCCATCTTCAGGATGCTTCCAAAGATGGAGGTGACCCGGGCCTTCACGTCCTCCAGGCGGGAGAGGATGTCGTGGCAGTACACCAGTAACAGATTTGGTGGTGGGGTGCACCTGCGCACGACACCTAGCGACGCGAAGGGCTCCATGACGCTGAGGTAGTGTATGGACCGCCGCATCCAGGCCTCTGTGTGTGCCTCACAGAGTTTGTTGTACAGCTGCGTGGGGCTGTTCCCCCGAGTACGCTCACGCAGCTGTATGATGACCCGCCGGTCGCAGGCAAGCCTACAGAGGAGCACATTATGTGTTACAGAAGAGCCACACACAGAGACGCTGCGTGACAGTGTTCAGACAGCTACTTACTTGTAGGTGAGGATCGCTGGGAACAGGGCGCGATGCCCCTCTCCCAGCTGACCCACGACCTCCTGCGACCAGGCAGCTACCTTCTTCTTACACCGACAGCACTCCAGGTACTCGGTGGCCATCAAGTACCAGCCGTCGATGTCCAGGACCCTCCGGATGGTCCTGTAGAGCCCACACTTGGTGAGGGCCTTGTTGCAGCATGTCGGCCGGACGCCCCCACAGACGCAGGGGCGTCCAGAGGAACAGCCGACATGCGAAGAAGGCAGCTGGTGAGGCGGGTGGCTGAGTATAACTCGGCCGGGGCTGAGGGGGATCCCACCACAGCTTGAGGTCCGTGGTGAGTTTAGTCCTCCCCTTGCTGTCTGGCTGGAACAGCTCCCGGCTGATCCACTCCTGCTCTTCCACGGTGAGAGCTGTCCGCCAGCTCTCAGGCAACCGGGCCTGTGAGGAAAAAACAACACAAACAAACAAACACACTGTAAGGAGGCTGAGTCGGTGCTACATGCAGTTTGACAGTCGACTCCACTGAGTTGTGCGTCCATGAGTACAGGTGGGTGTGTGTGTGTGTGTGTGTGTGTGTGTGTGTGTGTGTGTGTTTGTACCTCAGCTGAAGCAGGAGTGGGAGCTGCGGGCTGCTCCACATTCCTCTCCTTCCTCTTCCATCTCCACCTCCTCCGACGGTGCCGGAGGAGGTGGAGATGGAGGCGTCACCACCAGCGGGAGCGGGAGAGTCTGAAGGACCTGTACGTCAGCTTCAGACACAGTCACACACAACAAAATAGATTCAGCACAATGATAGTCATGGGACAAGACTAAGTGAGTCTGAGTGTTGATGACATGCAGTATGCCAGTGATTAGGGCAGAAGGTTTAGTGCTACAAGATGCAGCAGAGCCAAGGGTAGTAGACATGTGAAGGCGTTTAATCAAATCTACATTACCGCCACATGAGTGAGGATGGCACTACCACCTACGAAGATGGCTATATTACCTGCCAAACCTACCTTTGTCCTTCAAGCATCAGCTGTAGCGACCAGTAAATGAAACAATTACAGTTAATACAAACACACTGACAGAAGAATATATATTGATGGCAAATGTGACACGTCCAGTTTGGTGCCAGTTACCTGTTTCTATGTCAGTGGCCATCTGGACCAGTTCCTCGTCCGTCACCTCTGTGGCGTGGGGCGGCGGCGGAACCGAGGGGCGCTGGTCTCTGAAGGATGTAGACACCGCTATGGGGGGGTTGGGCAATGGTTAGTAAATCATGTACAGTGAACTGTACTCTGTTGTGTTAAAAGAGAAAGAAAGAGATCTACCTCGAACTGCAGGCTGTGCAGGTGTGGTCATCAGCTTCCTGACCTTGGCCTGCAGCTCACCTGGGCCCATGGGACGCCGGCGGCGATCTTGGAGGCGATCGGCTTGTGTGGCTACAGCGCGGTGGAAGCAGCGGCCTTGCTGGGGCCACTGCTGGTGGTGGTGGGGGCGCTGCTGCTGATGCTGCGGCTGCTGGTGGGTGGAGGGGGGTAGCAGCCGCAGCTGCCGCCTCTGCCGACCGCTTCGCGTCTCGGCCCAGGATGTACTTCCTGGCGGCGTCCATTGCAGTCCCAGGGTGCAGTGTCTTCCCTCGAAGCCACTTGACAAATCTACAACATGGACGGCATCACATTAGTGAACAATAATGACATACAGCAATTCACAATCCATTGTGTGTAGCACCAATCACTCACCCTTGGCGGTCCTTATCAGAGGACTCGTACAGGTCCTTCAGGGTGTCCTCTTTAAACTTCCCAAAGCCAACAAGGGCCTCGCCCTCACACCCGGGCTGACTGGCACGAGCCCGGGCCTCCTCGTGCGCCCGGTGGAATCTTATGTGTTCAGCGAACTCCGGGTGGGCGCACGAGTACTGGGCGAGAGCGTCCTTGTTGGCCATAAGGGGGCTGTCGGAGGCACTCTTCTCCCGCTCCCGCTGGTGGCTGGCGACCAACTGTACCGTGTAGCCCACGTCGTTCTCCAGGAGCCAACGGAACGTTTGACCCTGGTACTTCCCAAACTGGATGCTGTGGCAGCTCAGCACCAGCATGTGGTTCCCAGGGTCACCGCCCGTGGAGACGACGTGGGCTTGTGCCTCCTTCTCCACCTCTTCCAGCTTCTTGGCCCTCGCAGCAGCGGCGGCCCCGCGTGGCCCCTTGGCGGCGATGTAGGCCACCGCCTCACCAGAGGCCCGCAGGAGAAGCTGCTGCGAGGCTGTGAATTGCAGTTTTGCAAAAACCATTTCTACAATGACAAGAAATGACACAGCACAGCATTAAAGGAGCATTACAGGTTAAACTACATATTAACTGCTATATTACCAGGAATATCACACATAAGATTAATGATATACTGTTACTTCACATTCACTATTGAAACATTACCGTTAACAAACTAACATCACGTGACACAACAGGTAAATAATGAGCCCAGGGTTAGCCCCCTATGCATTGGCAGCCATTAAACAAACAGGCTTATTGTTAATGTATAAAACATACACTTAAACTTTATCTTTTGATTTCACCTGGTGATATTATAACCTTAAGGCTCTAAGGACATTAACTGTATAGTCTTTTCATACTTTAATTTTGTTTTCAGAGATCGTCACATGTTGTAATTATACTGTAGCATCCTAGCTACAGCTACGTTACATTACATTACATAATGGCGATCTCTCAAAATGTATTTAATCTTTAAACAGATTATGTGCTACAGCGAAAAGGCAGCTTATATATTATACAGTAATCAGTTAGCAGTGAAACAGCGAGCCAATGTAACGTTAGCGTAAGTTAGCACTGCCGCCGATGTCATTACCGATCGGTGAAATGTGTTTAAAATAGTATTCCCATACTGTGTTTACTTGTTGAGACCTAGGATGTTGTACTGCTATTGT